>NC_053448.1:10347963-10647963 GCF_007990345.1 Gossypium hirsutum
ATCCAAGGTTCAAGAACAGCATCATAATATCATAACAAGCCATATTTGATGCAATATTAACAACTCCACCTAGGCCGAATCTTAACATCCTCATACTATCACCACAACATCAAATCAACCAAAATGATGCATCCATGTCAAGTGCCATTTCCATCACATAGCAAGATTTAGACCATGGGCTAGGTAGAACTCAAGCTAACAACTAAATCATGCATGCATCTCATGGAACATCATCAAACATACCTTAGCCTAGCTACATGCATGGCCGAATCTCTTCACCTTTCTTCTTCTTTCCTCCTTAAAATTTTTGGCCAAGGATGAACCAAAGGATGAGAAATTTTTTTCTTTGTTTTTCTTTCTAATTTAGGCTAAATGAAGGTGAGAAAGGATGAACACAAATTTTTTCTCTTTTCTTCTCTTTAGCTCACGGCAATGGGGGCAACCACACATTTTTTTTCTTTTGTTTCCATTTCTTTATTACCCATACTCCTTATTTTATTCTTCCATTAACAAAACATGTTTCATGACATGTTTTGCCCATCATTCCTTGTCATGGCCGGCCACTACTCATTAGGGGGAATTTGACATGCAAGTCCCCCCTTTGTCCACATGCACTAATAGGTCCTCACACATTGACCTATCACATTTTAGAATTTTCTCACATAAGTCCTATTGACTAAATTCACATGAAATCAACCAAATTGAAGCTTGAAATTTTCACACATTCATAATTACATATTCTAGACAATAAGTATCACATTCAAACATTTTGGTGACTCGGTTTAGCGGTCCCGAAACCACTTCCCGACTAGGGTCAACTTTGGGCTGTCACAACTCTCCCCACTTAAGAAATTTCGTCCCCGAAAATCTTACCGGTAAATAGGTTTGGGTATCGTTCTTTCATCGAGCTCTCGGTCTCCCAAGTAGCTTCCTCGATCCCGTGTTTGAGCCATAACACCTTTACTAGCGGAACTCTTTTGTTTCGCAACTCCTTCACTTCACGAGCTAGGATACGCATCGGTTCTTCTTCATAGCTCATGTCGACTTGAATTTCAACCTCTGCTGGGCTAATTATGTGCGATGGATCAGATCGATAGCGTCGAAGCATCGAAACATGAAAGACGTCATGAATCTTTTCAAGCTCCGGGGGCAAAATCAATCTATACGCAACCGGGCCAACTCGTTCGGAGATTTCGTACGGCCCAATGAATCTTGGGCTCAACTTGCCCTTACGGCCGAACCTGAGTATCTTTTTCCAAGGTGAAACCTTAAGGAACACTTTGTCTCCCACCTGATACTCGATGTCTTTTCGTTTCAAATCTGCGTACGATTTCTGACGATCCGTGGCTACCTTCAGACTTTCACGGATTACCTTTACTTTCTGTTCAGCATCTCTAATCAAATCAACTCCGAAAATTTTACTTTCACCGAGCTCGGTCCAAAACAATGGTGTACGGCATTTACGACCGTACAAAGCCTCGTAAGGTGCCATCTTAATACTTGATTGAAAACTATTGTTGTAAGCGAATTCAATTAAAGGTAAATACCGTTCCCATGAACTACTGAACTCGAGGATGCAACATCTCACATATCCTCAAGTATCTGAATTATCCGCTCGGATTGACCATCGGTTTGGGGGTGAAAAGCAGTGCTAAAATGCAGCTTGGTACCCAGAGCTTCTTGCAATTTCTTCCAAAATCGTGAGGTGAATCTCGGATCTCTATCCGACACGATAGAAACAGGTACCCCGTGTAATCTCACAATTTGATAAACGTACAATTCAGCTAGTTTCTCCAATGAAAAATCCGTACGTACGGGGATGAAATGAGCCGACTTAGTCAGTCTATCAACAATAACCCATATCGCATCCTTCTTACTTGCTGACAAGGGCAGTCCGGACACAAAGTCCATTGTGACTCGATCCCATTTCCACTCGGGTATCATGATCGGCTGGAGTAATCCTGAAGGCACTTGATGTTCCGCTTTCACTTGTTGACATGTCAAACATCTCGAAACAAAGTCGGAGATGTCCCGTTTCATACCATGCCACCAAAATTGACGTTTCAAATCGTTGTACATTTTCGTACTCCCCGGGTGAATTGACATTCGGCTACAATGGGCTTCGTTCAGAATCATCGAAATGAGTTCCGAATTCCTTGGAACACACAAACGATTTCTGAACCTCAAACAATCATCATCATCAATTTGAAACTCCGATTCCTCGTTCGGAAAACACTTAGCCCGTTTTGCAACCAATTCATCATCGACTTTCTGAGCTTCACGAATTTGGTGAGTCAGTAATGGTTTAGCTTTTAATTCAGCTACTAACACACTGTCTGGTAGAACAGACAAATGCACGTTCATCGCTCGTAAAGCAAACAATGACTTCCGGCTTAAGGCGTCCGCAACCACGTTAGCCTTTCCCGGGTGGTAATCAATGACAAGCTCGTAATCTTTCAACAACTCAAGCCAACGTCTTTGTCGCAGATTCAAGTCTCGTTGAGTCATCAAATATTTGAGACTTTTGTGATCCGAAAATACATGGCACTTCTCACCAAACAGATAATGTCGCCATATTTTTAAAGCAACACGATGGCAGCTAGTTCGAGATCATGGGTCGGATAATTCCTCTCGTGTGGCTTCAATTGTCTCGACGCATAGGCCACGACTCGACCTTCTTGCATCAATACGCAACCCAACCCAAGTAGGGATGCGTCACTATAGATGACAAACTCTTTACCTGATTCGGGTTGCACCAAAATTGGAGCTTCAGTCAAATGAGTTTTCAGTTGGTCGAAACTTTTCTGACATTTCTCCGTCCACTCGAACTTAACATCCTTTTGAAGTAGCTTCGTCATTGGTGTGGCTATCATCGAGAAACCTTTCACAAATCATCGGTAATAACCGGCGAGCCCCAAAAAGCTCCGAACTTCAGTAACATTTCTCGGAGGTTTCCAGTCAAGTATGGCTGAAATTTTGTTCGGGTCAACTCGAATACCCGACGCGGATACCACATGACCCAAGAAGCTAACCTCTCTTAACCAGAACTCACACTTACTAAACTTAGCATATAACTGCTTATCCCGCAAAATTTGCAGCACTAGCCTCAGATGCTCAGCATGTTCGGTCTCGTCTCTTGAATAGACCAAAATGTCATCAATGAACACCACTACGAACCGATCCAAATACGGCCTGAAGATCCGATTCATCAAATCCATAAATACTGCAGGGGCATTAGTGAGCCCAACGGCATCACTAAGAATTCGTAGTGACCATATCTCGTTCTGAAGGCAGTTTTGGGAATATCTGAATCTCGGATTCGCAACTGATAATAGCCCGATCTCAAATCTATTTTTGAGAACACTGAGGCTCCCTTCAGTTGGTCGAACAAATCATCGATGCGCGGCAACGGATATTTGTTCTTTATCGTCACTTTATTCAGCTGACGATAGTCAATGCACAACCTCATGGTTCCGTCCTTCTTTTTCACGAACAATACTGGTGCACCCCAAGGTGAGAAACTTGGTCGAGCGAAACCTCTATCCGTCAGTTCTTGCAACTGAGCTTTCAACTCCTTTAACTCGGTTGGTGCCATACGATACGGAGCTATCGAAATCGGCGTAGTCCCAGGTACAAGCTCAATACCAAACTCTACCTCCCGAACAGGTGGTAAACCCGGTAATTCTTCCGGAAAAACATCTGGGTATTCACAAACCACCGACACAGATTCGGGTTTCTTTTCTAATTCTTTGTCACCAAGTACATACGCAAGGTATGCTTCGCACCCTTTTCTTACATATTTCTGTGCCAACATTGCTGATATTACAGCTGGCATCCCCTCCAAGTCCGCAGACTCAATTCGGACTACTTCGTTATTTGCGCATCTCAAATCAATAGTCTTGCTCTTGCAATTCACAATCGCATCATGCGCGGTCAACCAATCCAAACCAAGGATAACATCAAATTCATCAAACGGCAAAAGCATCAAGTTCGCCGGGAAACAGGAACCTCGAATTTCCAGGGGACATTTCTTGCACACTTTGTCGACAAGCACGTAACGACCCAAGGGATTTGACACCCGAATTACGAACTCAGTAGACTCAATAGGTAAGTCTTACTGGAGGCTAAGGTTTCACATATGTAAGAATGAGTAGAACCGGGGTCAATCAAAGCAATTACATTAGTATCAAAGAGAGTGAATGTACCGGTAATAACATCAGGCGAAGAAGCATCCTCGCGGGCACGTATAGCATAAGCTCTAGCAGGCGCACGGGCTTCGGATTTGGTTATATCATCTCTAGATCCTCTCTGACCACCACTAGCATTGCCCATATTTCCAGATGGTCTACCTCGAGCAGTGGTAGCACCCGGTCTCCCACTCTGACTTGCATTCTGTCCCGACAACCTCGGGCAATCTTTAATGAAGTGGTCAACTGATCCGCATTTGTAACAGGAGCGGTCAGGAAATCTACAACTCCCCGAATGCCATTTACCGCAATATCGGCATTTCGTCCTGTCTCGACGTTCATTCCCAACACTGGCGACCGAAGTGCATCGTGTACCCACAGGGGGTCGATCACGATCTCGTCCAAAAAAGCCCGAAGTGCCTCTAAACTGGCCCGCATCATCTCGAAATCTCTTCGATGTCTGTTGAAGAGACCTTCCCGAGGATCTTTTACGAAACTCTCCAGTTCCCTCATCAACTCTTTGCTTTTCTTTTCTAAGCTCTTCGGCTTTACAAGCTCGTTCAACAAGTACCACGAACTCTCGTATTTCAAGAACGCCAACGAACATTTTTATATCTTCATTCAGCCCATCCTCGAAGCGTTTACACATAATAGCTTCGGACGAAACACATTCCCGAGCGTATTTGCTAAGTCTAACAAATTTTCGCTCGTAATCAGTAACCGACATGGAGCCTTGCTTAAGCTCAAGAAATTCCTTCCGTTTTTGATCAACAAATCTCTGACTGATATACTTTTTCCGAAACTCAGTTTGGAAAAACTCCCAAGTTACTTGCTCTCGGGGCACAATAGAAGTCAGAGTACTCCACCAATAGTAGGCAGAATCACGTAGCAAGGAGATAGCACACTTTAGGCATTCATCGGGTGTACAAGATAGCTCATCGAGTACCCAGATAGTGTTGTTCAGCCAAAATTCAGCTTGCTCAGCATCATCGCTATCCATAGCCTTAAATTCAATAGCCCCATGTTTTCGGATTCTGTCAACTGGGGGCTTATTTGACCTTATTTGGTCCGTTACCGGTGGTATTGTAGGTGCGGGGGTAGTATTTGTCGGGAATGGAGGTTGTGGAACAGCCATATTAGTTCGAATGTATTGGTTAAACCAATCATTCATCACGCTATAGAATGCTTGTCTAGCTTCATCATTCTGATTACTAGCATTAGGTTGAGAGTTTGCCGGCACTGTCCCTTGTGCGGGAGCAGGCGCTACACTCTCAAGATCATCAGCTACCTCTCGGTCACGATCGGGATCCATTACTATAAATAAACACATTTACAATTGTCAGAAATCACCACACTATCAAGTAATCACATAAAATGGCATGTATAGCTAGACCCAAAACATTACGGTAGTCCTAGAATCGACTAAACCGTAGCTCTGATACCAATAAAATGTAACACCCCGAACCCGAGACCGACACCGGAGTCGGACACGAGATGTTAACAGACTTTGAAAAATTTTTCCAGACACTGCCCAGTCTGAGTACTAGTCACTTCAAAAATCATATCTTGAGTTTCACAACTCGAAAATCAGTTTAGTGATTTTTCCCTGAAACAAGACTCATGTCCCCACCTATGTATTTTTTTCTAGAATTTTTGGTCGGGCCAATTAGTACAGTTTATTAGTCAAATTCTCCCATGTTACAGGGGTCGACTACACTGACCTTTTCCCATTACGACTGGGATATCTCTCTGCACAGAGCTTCAATACTGATGCCGTTTGTTCCTATGGAAACTAGACTCAGAGAGGAATCCATACATATATGGTATGACCCCTAATTATCTCTGGTCAATTTATAGTGAATTTCCAAAGGCAGAACAGGGAATCCAGAAACTGTTCTGGCCCTGTTCCACAAGAACCCGAATATCTCTTACTGTACTGTTCCTATGATTGTTTCGTTACTTCCATATGAAAGTAGATTCATCAAGGTTCGATTAAATAATTTATTCACTATTTAATTCCACTCCTACGAATTCTTGTGATTTTTCCAATCCACACCACTGCTGCTATCAGCTTCTGTTTTCAAAGTAAACCTTACCTAATTTGGGGTTTCATGGACCAACTAGGGCCTTGTCATACATAAGCCCACATATGATCATACTTAGCCATTCTAGTGGCTGATCATTTGCTCAACACTTCCATTCCAACTATAGTTACATCATGAAACCATCTATACATTCATAAATACGAATGGTCTAATGCCATACTCCACTTCTACAAGCCATTTTCGCATGGCTGTACACTTATACATTTCATAAAGTACTCGAAAGACAACAATGGGTAGTCCTATACATGCCATATCAAAATCCAACCAAAATAGTACCCAAAAGAGCCTTTGATAGTGTGGGCGACTTCGACTTCAAGATCCCGAGTCCGATAGCTGGAGAACCAAAAATCTATAAAACAGAGGAGCAATGTAACGTGTAAGCAATTTATGCTTAGTAAGTTTGAGCAAGGAATTCCAGCATGCACAAAGAATAGCACACATTTAGCTAAACGGAATATTTCATAATACGCAATTTACCGATATCAAACTTGCTTCACAACATTAACAACCCTTATGTACATACACAATAAACTAACTTGGCCGAAGGCCGGTAGCTCGTTTATCAACTGAGCGAACATTTATTTGTAAGGGCTCGATTAAATTCAACACATACGTAACATATCCCCATATTGGGATGTTTTTCGAGTATTCGCTGGAATTTTACAGCAAGCTCATTCATTACCAAATCACGTACCTTCGGGATTTAACCGGATATAGCTCCTCGTTCAAATGCCTTCGGGACATAGCCCGGTTTTAGTAACTCACACAATGCCTTCGGGACATAACCCGGATTTAACAACTCGCACGAATGCCTTCGGGACTTAACCCGGATTTAATAACTCGCACGAATGCCTTCGGGACTTAACCCGGATTTAATAACTCGCACGAATGCCTTCGGGACTTAACCCGGATTTAGTATCTCGCACAAAGGCCTTCAGATCTTAGTCCAGATATATTCACTTAGCACAAAGCCTTCGGGACTTAGCCCGGACAGCATTCAATTAATCATGCACATCTAACAATAATTCATGGCACATTCATATTTCATTTTCATTTGCGAAACTCAAACACAAGGCACATATCGTCCTTGCACATTCGGCTCAATAGCCACACATAGAGCATGATTTAATCACATCGTAATTTAAGCTCTCTTACTCAAGAACTTACCTCGGGTGTTGTCGAACGATTCCGCTAGCTATTCAACCACTTTTTCCTTCCCTTTATCGGATTTATTTCCCCTTTGCTCTTGAGCTTAATCAAACAAATAAATTGATTTCATCATTTAGGCATCAAAAAGATGAACACAAGGCACTTAGCCCATATTTATACATTAGACATTAAAGTCTCATACATGCAAAAATCATGCATCAACACAACATATTAGCTAATTTCTTTCCCCTTGGCCGAATATGCATGTCTATTTTTGGGGTCGATTTCAACACTTAATACACACATATACACACTAGTAAAGCATCCTCCCCCTTTTCATCAATTTAACACATGCATTGCTCATTAACATGCAAAGTTACATTCGGCCTTAGCACACATCTTGCTAGCCGATTCTTCTCCATTTAGCAACCAATGCACATATGTGCTCACACAAAAATGCTAAAAAGGAGGTTCAAGAATCATCAAGCCATCATCACATGCATCATTAACAAGCTTCATATTTTGCATGCAATGGCATTAACACAACCTCCACCTAGGCCGAATCTTAACTCATCCTCATACCTCATCACCACAACATCAAACATCAACCAAGAATGATGCATCCATGGTCAAGTGCCATTTCCATCACATAGCAAGATTTAGACCATGGGCTAGGTAGAACTCAAGCTAACAACTAAATCATGCATGCATCTCATGGAACATCATCAAACATACCTTAGCCTAGCTACATGCATGGCCGAATCTCTTCACCTTTCTTCTTCTTTCCTCCTTAAAATTTTTGGCCAAGGATGAACCAAAGGATGAGAAATTTTTTTTCTTTGTTTTTCTTTCTAATTTAGGCTAAATGAAGGTGAGAAAGGATGAACACAAATTTTTTCTCTTTTCTTCTCTTTAGCTCACGGCAATGGGGGGGCAACCACACATTTTTTTTTCTTTTGTTTCCATTTCTTTATTACCCATACTCCTTATTTTATTCTTCCATTAACAAAACATGTTTCATGACATGTTTTGCCCATCATTCCTTGTCATGGCCGGCCACTACTCATTAGGGGGGGGGAATTTGACATGCAAGTCCCCCTTTGTCCACATGCACTAATAGGTCCTCACACATTGACCTATCACATTTTAGAATTTTCTCACATAAGTCCTATTGACTAAATTCACATGAAATCAACCAAATTGAAGCTTGAAATTTTCACACATTCATAATTACATATTCTAGACAATAAGTATCACATTCAAACATTTTGGTGACTCGGTTTAGCGGTCCCGAAACCACTTCCCGACTAGGGTCAACTTTGGGCTGTCACAAAAGTGATGTTACATGATACATTGATATATGAAATGAATAATTCATGTATAGAAATGTGATTACTTGTTGAATTCATCCATGTGTATTGGATTTTATATATGATTTACATGGCTAATATGTTGGTGATCATGTATTTAGGCTTTAGGCCAAATTGGTTGGGATATGCTTGTTAGCTTACATTAATTGTGATTTAAAATGGTAAGTTAAATTCTAAGTTATACGAACTTACTAAGCTTAAATGTTTACTCTGTGTTATTTTCCTTGTTTTATAGTGATTTAGAAGCTCGTTCGGGTTAAAAGCTTGTCGGAGTTATATCACATTATCCATCGGCTCTTTTGGTACTTTCAATTGTTTAATTTTGGTTATAATGGTATGTATAGGTTATTTCGGTTAATGTTGGTCTATGTGTGATGTTGTGGTTGTGGCCATATGCTTTTGACTTGTGTTTTGGTATATTTTGCTATGTATATATAAATGGCTTTATCATGTTTAATGTGTAGTTTGGTATGGTTAATGTGTGAATTGATTTATGTTTGATGGATGAAAATTAAATGGTAGTTTAATATGCATATGGATCTGTATTATAATTTGGAGTGATTTAGTGATTGTTGTGGAAAACACATACATATAATGATGTTAGTTTTGAATGGTTTGTATTGGTGTTTTTAGTGCACAAGTTACAAGTGACTTATATGACCATTTGATGCTAGAGATCAATTACATAAATGATATTAAATGGTATGTTTTGATTAATGACCTACATGGTAAGTTTTGGTACAAATATGCATATAAGTTAGTTAAATAGTTGGATATATTGAATGTTTAGATATACATGTTATAAGTTGTCATTTGAGGTGCCTAAGGGCATATTGGTTGTATGTGAAGATATTACATGTTTAAGGCTTGATTTTGGCTTGTTTTGGATGCTTATTTATGACTTGTGTATATGCAAAAAGTTGAGTTTAAGTTGGTGCCAAATTGGGTGAGAAATGTGGCTTGTAAAATGGCTTATTTTCGTCCACATGGGCAGAGACACGGGCATGTGTCTCAGCCATGTGTGACACACGGCCAGGTGACACAGTTGTGTATCCCCTGTAGCTTATTAAAGGTTTGCAAGTGAGGCTGTTACACGGCCTAGCACACGGCCTCGCACACGGGCGTGTAAGGTTACTTTGAAAGGGTACACGGCTTGGCACACGGACGTGTGGCTTGGCCGTGTGACCCAAGTCAATGAGTTACACAGGCACGGACACGGGCTAGGACACAGCCATGTGTCCCTATTTTCAAATGCCCAAACGGCCTAAGACACAGGCGTGTCTCTTGACCGTGTGAGTCACACAGCCTGGCCACACAGCCATGTGACCCTTGCAGCTTTGAAAAGTTTTAATGTATTCCAAAATTTTTTTTGAGTTTTCAATTTAGTCCCGACTTGTTTCTAACACGTATTTTGGGCCTCGAGGGCTTGTATAAGGGACAATATGTATGATTTCTATTGGTTTCTGACATGAATATTATATGATATGAAATGTTTGAAATTTCTGTCTGTTTGATCTGTAAATTTCGGTAATGATTCGTAACCTTGTTCTGGCGATGGATACGGGTTAGGGGTGTTACATTTGGGGTATTCTTTAAGGGTGGATATCATGATACGCAAAGTGGATATCGTGATACCACTAAAGAGTGGTCTCCAATCTTCAAACCTGTTGGAGGGTGTCGCGATTCTAAGGCAAGGATATCACGATACCCTTTCCTTTGGTGCCATTTTCACTCGTTTTCAACCTCCAACACGTCTCTACACCACTCAACCACATGTTAGACCCCCAATGGCACTATTGGTCAAATTGGGTTATAAAATGAGTAAAATCGAGACATTTGCACTTATTAACTTAAAATCTAAAAACTACGAAAAAGACGATACTTTGCTTGAGAATAAGCTCCTTAAGTATATTGAGAAAGCCTACTTTTTCATATCAAATTATGGAAGATTAAACTCTCCCACACTTAACTCCTTGTTTGTCCTCAAGCAAACACACCAAACATGCGAAAAAAAGACGACTCTTGGACTAAATCAGACAATTAAGTCACATAGTGGTAGAATATCAAACTCGTACAAGAACTACCTCACATGTAACTTAAGAGTGATATCTAGCTAACTTTTTGATTCCTAATATAAACATAATTAGTTCACTAAGTTAAAATGCCACTAGATGTAGAGGCAATGGGAATGAACATATGTACAAATGTTATCTATTAGTAAGTTACAAGACATTACTATAAAAGTTTCTTCTAAATCTAAATAAAAACCAGTTCCCAATAACAACCTAAAATGCCCAATTGCTTCCACTTCCACCGATTTTCCTTTGCCTACGAAGATGTGTTTTTCACCATCACTTGGCTTTCGGTAGCTCAGGCAACCTTGCATAGAAACACTTATGTGAGTAGTAGCACCAAAATCTATCCACCAAGTGTTTCTAGGTACTGAAGCTAAATTAACCTCAAAATAGACCAGAGTAAGAATTATACATTTCTATGACACTTAAGGTATCTACACATTATTTCTATGACACTTTAATACCTGTGACACATATAACATAATTGATCACTTAATTTTGTATCATACTTTATAATAGTATCATACATTATATATATGTGCCCATAATTGAAGATTTTAACCCAAGGTTGAAGAAGATTGAAATTAGGAGATGAACTCATAAACTCCATTGAATGTTTCCTTGTCAGAGAAGACACCGGTGAGTATTGGCGTCGACAGTGAAAAGAGGTGGCTCAATCTTCTTTATTTTGTTCTAGAAAAGAAGCTTGAAGAGACGAGTACAATTATTTTTCTTTTAGTCATAATTAAAATTGTTTTTTTAATAATAATATATATTAGGAAAATTAGCTTTAAGCCACCTATGGTGGCATAAGAGATAGATACATATTTAATGACGTGGTAAAATTTTCACGTCTAATCTTTTTATTGGTATGATGTCATGTGATTAATGGTTTTAAGGGCAAGTATTATTTTAATAAACTAAATTAAAGTATAAATATCAAAATAAATAAATTTTAAAGTACAAAAATTATATTGACAATTTTGATAAAGTATAGGGGTAAATTTTGTCATTATCCTTTAAATTTAAAAAAATAAAAAAAATTAATAAAAAATATTTTTAAAAATTAAAAAGTATTAAAAAATATAAAATATATTTTTTATTAATTTTAAATTTTAAAAAATTAATTAATTGCTAACATGGTATATACGCGGACTGCCATGTGGATATCATGTTAGCAAAGTTAACAATGTTAACAATTCCATTCATTTTAAGATGATTTGATAAATAATGCAAATTCACGAGTTAAAAAGGAGAAAAATTAAATAGAGGGCTAAAATGATTTTTTTATAAAGTTAGAGGACCAAATAAATCATTATGTCAAAAATTATCTACACAGGAAATGATGGGTGATGATTAGAATGTTAAAGGATATTCACCAGCTTCCATGAAATGATTAAGCTCATAGTGAAAGCTAAGGGGCATTTTATCACCCACTAAAGCTCAAAAAATGATTTATCATCTAAAAATACACAACTTATTTGAATGACTAAGTAGAATTATGTGCTCTACTCTGAAGATTAATCAAAGAGTAGTAAGCTCCTGTTGGCCCTTTGGCCAACAAAGATGAATGGTTGCCTTTCTCCACCACCTTCCCTTTGTCTAGCACAGCAATAAGATGACGATTCTTAATGGTGCTTAGCCTATGTGCAACAATAACACTAGTTCTCCTCACCATCACTCGCTCCAATACCTCTTGCACCACTTCCTCAGAGTAACTGTCAAGTGCACTAGTTGCTTCATCTAACAATAACATTGCTGGGTTCTTCAATATGGCTCGAGCTATGGTGATTCGTTGCTTCTGGCCTCCAGATAGTTGCACACCTCTGTCTCCACACCAGGTATCATAACCATCTGCTAGACCTGCTATGAAATAATGTGCATTTGCTGCTCTAGTTACTTTAATGATTTTGGACTCGTTGATTTTATTGTGCCAGAAATTAGTGTTGGTTCTTGACTAACAAGGGCTATTGTGTTTCCTCAATGACCTTAGATTGTATTCCTTTATATCTCGACCATCAATCTTCACTACTCCTTTGACAGGATCATAAAATCTCTCGATTAAACTAATGATGGTTGATTTACCAGATCCACTTTGTCCCACCAATGCTGTTGATTTCCCGGCTTCTATGCTGATTGATAAGTCTGACTGTCACAAAATGAATGTCGCAGACATTCATCAGGTCCTATCCTTGTGCAACGATCGAATATCGCAAACAAAGATCCAACATCCTCAGAGCTCTTGGCTAAGTCCGATGTCGTGTTTGCAGCTTGAGCAATGACAAGGCCGGTGCTAAACAACGAGGAATGTTTCAATAAGGGCTTTCGCAGTGATATATCCTTGCGATATGAGTTTTCCACCATACCAAAAATCAAAGGCAATAATACACGCAGTAAGCAATTGAGCTGAACCAAGTCCTAGACCTGCAAACCAAGATTGTCTAACATTCTCTTTTCTTGGAACTTCTTGGGCTGTTTGCAACATTTTCATGATTTGGTCTTGAGATGACAAGGCAGTAATAGTTCTATGGTTGGAAACTGCCTCTGCAGCAAGCTTGCTGCTCTCTTATTGTGCTTTTATGGCTTTCACAGACATTCTTTTAAGTATAACCATTCGAGTGTACATGCTAAGGATGATGGATGATGAGCGGTTGGACAACAATCATGACAATGGCAAATCTCCACGCAATGAATAGGCCCATCACACAAGCTAGAGTTACACCCGAGATGGTTTGCACAACAAGCAACACTCCATCACCAAACAAAGATTTCACCTGGAAACATACAAGACCATAATCAAGTATCCTACAAATTTATCATCTCAATCAATTATATATAGTCATAAAGAAGCAGGGGCGAAGCCAGAATAATCTTTTAGGGGGAGCTGAATGAAATTTTAAATTTTTTATAGTATATATCTTTATAATTTTTAAAGAATTAAATCGAATTTTTATAATTTTTGTGAGGGGTCAAAGTACAAATTTACCTTTACTAATTTAAAACTTTTAAAAAATTTTAATAACTTAAATAACAATTTTATATTTTAAGGAGGACCGGGCCCATGTGAGGCCCGTCTAGATTCGCGCCACTGTAAAGAAGGTAAGAAAATGCAGAACATACCACAGTAGCATCTTTTTCTAACCTAGCTCAAACACTACTACTGGAATTCAAATCTTGGTCAAACCACCCAACTTCAAAAGTCAACACCTTTGAAAGCATCTTCTCTCTTATCGTGCTCTCCCATGGAAGAAAAATTGGTATGCTGGATAATATTAATTAGTAAATCATGTGATGGGGTTACTGTGGACGCAGAATAATGAAATATAAGCCACAGTTTGTCATTAGAAGTGATCATGGGTCGGGTTGGATCCAAATAAAATTTTAAGCCTATTTTTTAGGCTCGGGTTCGAAACATGGCCTCGTTTTTTTTACCCAACCTAACCCGAAAGGAAATTGTTAAGCCCGAGCCCGACTCGGCCAGACTCGTTTTCTAAACGGGTCTCGTTTTTTTATCTAAACTCATATTTCGAACCTATATTTTTATCCAAACCTCCCATTTTTCAGGCGGGCCGTCAGGCCGGACCAGATAACCTAACCTATGATGACCTCTACTTACCATCAATGATCGGTGGATTTTGGTTATATGGAATACTTATATATTATTGAATATTCAGTCCTTTCCTTTTGAACTGGTTGACTTCCTATTCTCAAGTGTTATGAAATCATGGTGTATTGATGGGTGTGATACATGGTTGTGGACTCTAAGGAGGGGCCTGAAATAAAGCGGGTAAGATCATTTCATTGAAACCACGCGATTAAAGAAAACACTGTTTTGGTTTTGTTTATTGTATTCTTGGCCATATTCGTGGGTATACCAATTTTTTCTACACGGATTGATATGTATTGGTATCGATTTGTTTTAGTGTATCTATTTTAATTTATTAATATTTTTAAAAAATTATTTAATATATTTTCAATGAATTAGATTAAATAATTTTAAATATAAAAATATTAATTGATTATATAAAATATTCATCAATAAACTTCATAAATAAAATTTCATCATTTAATAAATCTAAAGTAAACATGAAAAAAGTATCTCACAAATTAAACAACAAAATTATCCACGACATTATTTAAGAAAATTTACAATAAGATCATCTCATACTAAATATATAAAATGAAAGTTTAATAAAAACATATACATAAAAATGTGTTTGTGAAGCTTTTAGAAAATTTGTTTTTTTTCTTTAGTTTGTTTGTTATATAAATTTTTTTTATTAATTTTTTACTTTAAATTTTAAAATTACTCTTTTCCTTTGGTTAAAGTTTAAATTTGATTAATATTTTTTTTAAAAGTTAGATAAAAAATAATTTTATCTATTTTTTAATACTATTCATAAACAATCGGTGAACAATATTTCGGTCAATGTAATTGAAATTGACTGGAACGAGCTGATGCAATCAATATGAACCAAAATTTACATCGATGTAAAAAATGAAATGATCATTTCAATTTATTACTGAAATGATGCACACTAATCGAAGTAACTGAAACCGGTGATTAACTAATTACATTTGCTGACATTTTGTTTTTGTTACCTTTGTTTGTACTATGCTTTTTATTTTTTAATTTTTTTTGAGTAAAGTATACATTAAACACTTAAAACAGATGGAATATCTAAATATGGAAGGTTGCCCCTTTTGAGTTATAGTGGAAAACATTACTCCATAGTACGTGCAAGCAATATAGGAGTAAACTAATTCTCCCAACTGAATGAACAAACAAGGCCGAGAGCTGACTGCATCTATCCATCACATCCTACTTGAAACTTGATTAATCTATTCCGACTCCGCATTGACCTCGATTTTTAACTTGAAACCGAATTTAATTATTTAATTTTTTATTTTTGAAGTAAATAAAATTATAATTTTTTACTTTTTTATTTTAAAGTAAATAAGGTTAATTTTTTTGAGTATAAACCTAAAATTTAATGTATTTTATTTTTTATTTATTAAAAACAAAAATCTAATATATATATATATATTATATGCATATTAAGAGTATTGTTATCAATATTCCGAACCTAATTATTTTTCTAATTTTACTCTACCTGAATCACCCGAACTTGAATTCATGTTTAAAAGATCTAAAAATCGTCTTCTAAATATCTATACCAACTTGGAAAAGTCAAAACAAATGAAAAGGGAAAGCTGCTCTTGTCTGCATTCCACCATTACTCTACTCACTTCTCTTGCAATTAATTAATTAATTGATATTATTTTATTGTTTCCAATTATTCTCTGCTTTGCTATGCTCTTTCAATGGCTGTATTGCTTCGCTGAAAGTAGAGACTAAACAAACGCAATCTCTCCCTTCCCAAAGGCTAAAACTCAACCCCAATGGCCCGAAGATCCATTCCCCTCCTCAGACAACTCTGGACCTTACCGTCTTTTAATCTCACACCAACTCGATCCGTCACCTACATGCCCCGCCCAGGCGACGGTGCGCCGCGAGCCGTTACCTTGATCCCTGGTGACGGGATCGGACCTCTTGTGACGGGTGCTGTGGAGCAAGTGATGGAAGCGATGCACGCGCCTCTATATTTCGAGCGATACGAGGTTCACGGCGACATGGAGCGCGTGCCTGAAGAAGTGATCCAATCAATTAAGAAGAACAAAGTCTGTTTGAAAGGAGGATTGGCTACGCCGATGGGAGGAGGTGTGAGCTCGCTTAATGTGCAACTGAGAAGAGAGCTGGATTTGTACGCTTCGCTCGTCAATTGCTTCAATTTGCCTGGCTTGCCCACAAGGCATCAGGATGTTGATATTGTGGTGATCAGAGAGAACACCGAAGGCGAGTACTCTGGCCTCGAACACGAGGTCGTCCCTGGAGTCGTCGAGAGTCTTAAGGTACTCTGTTTGACTCCACTCTCCACTCTTTGTCTTGTGCTGCTAATTCTGAATAAAATTTAGAAATATTCTATTTTTATGTTATGTGTCTCATACTGATATTACTCTATTGCTAGTTGATAACAAAGTTCTGTTCGGAGCGCATTGCAAAATATGCATTTGAATACGCTTATTTAAACAATAGAAAGAAAGTGACCGCCGTGCATAAAGCCAACATCATGAAGCTTGCTGATGGGTTGTTCTTGGAATCTTGCCGAGAGGTTTCTACCAAGTATCCAGGGATTAAGTACAATGAAATAATCGTGGACAATTGCTGTATGCAGCTTGTTTCCAAGCCTGAGCAGTTTGATGTCATGGTATTCATATCCTTCCCTCCCTGCTATTAATTTGAGAATTTCATATGCACTGCTTAAATTTAGAATTTTATCTTCTAGTCCCTAGAGCAACAACCTAGAGCAAGTGGTGCTAAAAATAATGAAATTAGACACTATGATATGGTATTCCACTACCATACTGTTGGGATATCTCTGTTTTACTGGAGATTGCATAGTCCTGGCAATATCAATGAAAGTAGATTATTCTAAGAGGCTATACTAACTTGGTAGAAAATAGGTGATTATTGTTCAACTCTCTAACTTGCTTCTTGCTTTATTTTCTTATTATAGTTAATGATAAATTATGTTGGCTATTTTTTTTTTAGGTAACACCCAATCTTTATGGCAATTTAGTTGCAAATACAGCTGCTGGTATTGCTGGGGGCACTGGATTTATGCCTGGAGGTACACCTATTGACACTTGATGGTCTTTTGTAATGTTTTCTTCTGTTTGTTAAATATTTGCTACCTTGACCTTTTCTGGAATGGGCTACATTGTTTTGTTGGATCATTGATGAATATAGCTTTGGTTCTCTTGACCAAAAGTAGAGAGTGGTGATTCTGAAATCATTAAAAATCAAATATTCATGCCTATCCATTTTATTTTTTTGTTTTTCCTTTCAATAAGAGGAATGAAAACTGCCTATTAAGCAATAGCAAATGCTCATGTTTTAGTAGACCATGTAATGAAGATGTGTAATTGCCATAAGAGGAATTTTGAACCGTGTACTCTTCTCTCTGTTTTAGTAATCTTGTTTCCTTAAATACTTTTCAGCACTGGATATGTATCTTTTTACATTGAAAGCCAGGTGAATTTTCACTCCACTTTATTCAGTTTTCTAATGGTTAGGTTATAAGATATTGTTGGCAGAAAAGGTACCACCAGTTTGGTATAGTGTTGGGATCTCACTGAATCATGAATGTATGACTAACATTTTGTTCAATTTCTGGGGTGCTGTTTTTGCAGGCAATGTTGGGGCTGATCATGCTGTTTTCGAGCAAGGGGCTTCTGCAGGAAATGTGGGCAATGTGAATCTGGTGGAACAGAAGAAAGCAAACCCTGTGGCCCTGCTTCTGTCGTCTGCTATGATGTTAAGACATCTGCAGTTTCCCTCATTTGCAGATCGATTGGAAACTGCTGTGGAACGGGTTATATCAGATGGCAAGTACCGTACAAAGGACCTTGGAGGAACTAGTACTACTCAAGAAGTCATTGATGCAGTCATAGCTGCATTAGACTGAGCAAGAAGATAACTGACTAATCACAGCTTTACCATTTACCCGCAAGTTATAGGGCAATTACACCCAACGCAAGTTATCACCAGGCAACCAATCCTGACAACTTTTGGTGCTATCAAACTCTGAAATATTCATGAAACCTGCATTTAACAGCCCAAAAATACCATGATAGAGATCAATGCTTTTGATACTTGGACTACTACAACACAAACTACGATTCCTTTGATTGGAATGTCCACTAATAATAGTATAAAATAATCACTCTTCCACCTTATATTTAAATAAAATTGTGGGTCTGTTAATCGCGATTTTATTGTATTATTGGATGTAATTTGCATTTAAAGTCAGTATATCAGTTTTCCTATCTCATTTCTGCGCCCTTTGTGTGTCATGTATTTAGTAAATTTATCGCTGTTTTGCTATCGTATGGTTCAATAAGTTGGGAAGCGTTTAAAATCCACAGGTAGTTAAACAAAGGCATTATTGATAATCAAATTAGCAGAAGGCAAGCCATTAATTAATGTCTGTAATTTGATTCTGCAGCAGCAGGGGCAGGGAATAATGTAGTAAATCTAGTTTTGTTGCTCACACAGACACAGTTGATCTGGCAGGATGGTGATTCAGATCGAGGCTGGTAATGTGGGGATAAACAAAAGAGCCACAGTATAAACGATTTCCAATCTTGATTGCGCTTGTAACCTAACATAATTTGTGATCATAGTAGTGGGCAACCGGTTTTCCTTCCAAATCAACTACTAAGACACCTGCATTTTTCCCCTTTGACAATCCTCCAAACCTGCATTTTTCCCCTTTGACAATCCTCCAATGTACTTCTCCATCAGTCCCATGGCCTTTCGGATGAAAGCATATCTCAATGCCAAGTCCAAAACAACCGAATTTCCCTGCCCAATTAAATATATTTTACAACTATGCATAGCCAGTGTATAGAATATCAAGGCATCAAATAGTATTAACTTTTATTAATTTACCGTGGCTAATGCAATCCAGTAGTGGCCCTCTCCATCATATTTAATATTATCAGGCAGACCAGTCAAGTTATCCACAAATTTCTCTAGCTCTCCCTGTTTGTTGCCCTCTATGTAATATTTTCTACATCTTCTCCTGCAATTAAATTGATTATCATTGTTATTAGCATGTCACTGTTGGGATTATGAGAAGCCTTTTCGGGAAGGGAACATACATTGTGGTTTCACATAAGATTAGAGAATTTTGACGTGGTGACACAGCAACTCCATTAGCAAAGTAAAGATGGGTGACTAACACCCTGGTTTTTCTGGTAACAGGATCGAAGCTCATAAGCCGCCCATGTGGCTTACCCTCCAGCACGTCCCAAACGCTATCTTCCATGCTATATTTGTAGGAAGCGTCGGTGAAGTATATCATACCATTGTCAGCTACATCTACTCCATCCGCAAGCTTGAATTTCAACCCATCAGCCTCCTCCGTTAGCACCTCCACCTCACCATCTCTGCTTATATTCAGCAGTCCCTGTCACATTAATCGTCAGTTTAAAAACGAAAACGTGATTTCGCTGCTTGCTGCTTCCAGGTCTGTGAGCAACTAACCTTATAACCATCAGCCACGATAGCTTCCCCATTGTGGCCAAGAGCCACTCCTAGCGGTCTACCGTGGGTGTTAACCCATTTTTCCACTGCTGAATCTGCGTGGTGCAATCTAACTCGCTTGATCCTCCCATCCTGACAGCCGGTGTAAATGAGGTGCGACTTGGAATCACATGCGATGTCTTCTAGTCCTAGCAACTCCCCTGCACCCACGAGCTCTGCACCTTGCAGCATGCGATCGTTGCGCAACGACACAGACATGGCTGCCTGACCCAACTCGTGGATGGGCAAAGGAGCTGGATCGAATGGATCAAGCTGGTAGACAAGCACAGCTGCCAGTACGGGAAACAAAGTGGATAAAAGAAGAGGGAAGGGGCATAGTCTCTTTTTTGGATGAGGAGCAGGAGATGGCATACCCCGAATCAGAATTTGAGTGAGGCATTGAAGCGTTGGGGACTTGCAGATTCAACAAAAACGATTTTAATATATACCAATTTTACAGATCTAAGGGGTCATAGTGAGCCCAAAATTGTTAAGATAATGCAACTTGCCAACTTTTAATAATTAATTATTAAATGTTAGGATAATGCATTCTTGACTTATATTTAAAAAGATTAAATTAGTAGTAACTCAACTATTAAATTTTTTTTTCGGTCACTTAATTAGTAAAAGTTATAAAATGATCACTCATTTATTAGTAAGTTTCTTTGTTGTCATCCAACTATTTAATTTTGTATTTTTTGGGCACTAGTTGTAGTAGCAACTTTTAAAATTGATATAATAGCAACTTTAACCCTTAATATTTATACATTGTATTAATTTAGTCTTGGCTCTAAAAAAATCCAACTCTCAACATTTGCACTTTTTTATTGTGACCTTTGAGGGTTAATTTTAAAGGAATTAAAAAATATGAAAATTTATTATATTGTATATTTGGGTGTTTCTGTTTTTTTATATATTTCCAATCAAATTTAGATAATTTTTTTAACTTTTTAGATGAAAGGGTGATAGCCAGATAAATTCGTATTTTAGTATATTTATTCTTGGCTAATTGTCAAATAAAATACTATTAAATTTAGATTTTTCTTGTTAGGAATGAATTTGGTGTGCTGAATTCAAACTCTTACAAAAAGAGGCTAAATTGAAGCAAAAAGTAAAGAGGAGGGCTTGATTGAAAGGTTGAAGATATAAAGATGACTAGATAAAGATTAAAGGGTTGAAGTATTTTTTTAAAGTGGCTGGATAAAAATTGAAGGATTTTTTATATTTTTACAACTCTGTAATTAATTTAAATTTAATCTCTGGTTTAAATTTGATTTTTAAATTTTAAATTATTTAGTGATAATATTTAGGAAAAATCTAGTTAAATTTTAGCACTGAAAGTGTGTATAAATACCTAATGGTTACAACCAATTGAACACACACTTTTACCTTTGACATTTAATAAATTCTTTATTTTTTTACCATTCCTGCGTGATACTCTATTCTACCATTTCAACTATTTTTCTTTTTACCATTCCTGCGTGATACTCTATTCTACCATTTCAACTATTTTTCTTTTACCTTCAATTTTTTGATTATTTGCCTACCAAGCCCTTCTCCTTCCCCTTCCCACTTTCTACAATTCCATTTAAACTATTTATTTTCAAGCATGATACTTTTCATGATTAACTAAGCCCTTTTTAGTCTTAGCCCAGTTATCGCTTTGACAAAGTAATCATGAGATATGAACCCACACTAAATACTTTGCAATTCGGTATTCGCTATCTCTCCGGTATATAGGATAGTACAAATTCGTCCCTTAAAGTTGATTCGATTTCAATTTGAAAAGCATACATTGGGTTGGAATCGTTTGGCGTACAGTTGGGAAGTTGAGTCGGCGGTGTTGTATTTAAAATCCCACGAACAAATTGGCGTGTTCAATTGGAAAAAAAGCTAGTTGAATTCCGTCAAGGGAAATAGTGATCAGATTTAAACGACCCACATAGTTGAGGCCGTTAATTCGAGTTGGGCTTTTCAGATCGTAAGGTTGTCAAAGTCTTAAATTACGGGTACGTGCCACGTGGTTGGAAATTTGACAAGGGTCAATTTGCAGGTGATACCGAGATCGACTACGAGAGGAAGAGTTGGCGATTTGAGGGATCCTCGATTGCTATAACCAACTTATCGCTTGAAAGGGAAAATCAATTTCAGGGATCGATTCAAGATTAGAGTACATCGAGACTAATGCTAAGGGTCTGTTTGATAGGGAAAATATTTTCCGGAATTGGTTTTTCACATTTTACGGTGTTTGATTGCTGGAAAATGAATTCCTAAGGAAAACATTTTCCAAAACACGGATAAAACCAACGCATATTTCTGGAAAATGTCTTACCCCTTAGAAACCGGTAAGACATTTTCCACAGCTCATCTATTCACCCTTGAAACCATTTCTACAGCTCTTTTCTTCACCCTTTCCACAGCTCCTCTCTTCACTCTCTTCACCCTATCGATTGCAGCCTCATCATCTCTGCCTCATCTTCTCTGCTAGTTTTGCTGTTCTCTTTGCTTGCCTCGTTAGCGTGCTGCTTCACCTCTGTTGGTTTATCGAAGGTAAAATTGCAAGCTCTAGGTTAGGGGATCTGTTGATTTCTGCAAGTTTTATTGCAAGTTTTTGTAGTAGATGTGTTTTCTGCAAATGGGTAGTTTTTTGCAAATGTTTTTTGCAAATCAGTTTCTGGGTTAACTGGAAAATGGGTAATTTGGATACTTTAGCACCCCATCATGCATGCGTATGCTATATAGCTTCTGCAATCTTTGCTAAATTTCATCTGTAAGTTCTCTTGACCTCCAACTTGGTCGATTTAGAATCGTCAGTGATTGGCAATTATTGGACTTTACCGTTCTCTGTTGTTGTTGAGTTCTTCTGATCTAAGATTATGAGTGACTAATGCTAAATGGAAAGGAAAATTGAAAAAAATTACAGCCTTAACACCAATACAGTAGCATCTGACCTTAACACCAATACAGTAGCATCTGACCTTCAATGCTTTAAGGGTTACAATTTTTTTCATTTGCTTTGTTAGATTGCAGCCTTAACACCAATACAGTAGCATCCGACCTTCAATGCTTCTCGAAGTGATTCAATTCTTTCCCATGATGGTAAGATACCTAGTAGTTGATCTCTACCTCTTCTATCAGTTTTGGAACTTGCGCAGTCTACATCTGTATTGGCTTCTAGTTTTAAAGATAATAGAAGGCAATTTACCCTTAAAGTATATTAGTGTTCTTAATACAACTTGAAGATGGGATTTTTGTAGGATCATATATCTGGATTCGAGTATGTATTTGATACAGGCATGAAAACATAGTTTTATAGCTAAGTGTCAGACACAAGTTTCAAATGCGGATATTTAAAAGGAAAATGTAGAGTCAAAGCAACATAGAGCTGGCCAATGCTTCTAATTTGCATCAGGCTACAACTTTAGCTTTAAATTCAAACATTAAAGGGTCCATAAGTTGGTTTTCAATTTAATTTTTGGCTAGAAGCTACTTGACATGCAATGCAAGCATACATATACAAGAAGAATATCTACCTTTACTTAAGGGCCTACGTCCGTAACTCCATCAAAATCTGAGTCCTTGGACATAATTTCCTGTCTGTCTCATGCTTTTTGTCAATTGAGGCATCACGGTTTTGTCCACAAAAGACACATCCCGTCGAACTCTAGCATACCATGAATGTGAGATTCATGACTCCTTTTCTACTGCAACTTCATTATGCACCATCAATTTGTTGTAGCTACTTTTATCATTTATCTACAGAACGTCATTCCTACTTTCCAGCAGAATGGATTGATTTTTTAATGTCAGATTTATTCAAGAATCACTCTTTCAACAGGTAAGAACTCATGAACAACGCCATTTACTTCAATCATGCTACATCCAGGCTCCTTATTTACTTTCAGGGCCTAATCTAGTATTTTGGCTGGCATTGCTTACGCCTTTCTTTCTTTCTTTGCTTTAGCATAATGCATTACACGTAGATTTTCATGGTTAATTTTGCACGAAACCCATCTTTTATCTTTGTAATTTGAACTACTAATGTTTTGGTTACAATTTGAACATATATGCCCTGGCATGATACATCACATATTTCCAATATTTTAAATGTTTGAATCAACTGTTGCAGCTAATGTTCTTACTGACACGGTTCTAATTTCTTTCTATGCTTGACCTCCAGTTATACAGTTCTTCCTGTCCTAGCCTCTACCTCAGCATTCTTACTCCTGTTAGTGGCCTTGGTTGATATTTTCATAAGAGGTTAGTGTTGAGCGTCTTTGGAATGTCTTATTTCTTGATTCTGGTCTGCTAATGGCATGGCATTTGTTTTTGAAACATTTGTTTCATTCAAACATTTGTTTTTATATATACACATTTATTCATTTACATTGTACTTTGCAGTAAAAAAGTAAAATTTTCTATGATTGATATTTGATAATCTATTACTTACCATAAAAGCTCATCATAGGTGAAGCTTCTCCAGATCTGCAAACTTCTATCGAATCATGAAATAGTAGCTAATTAAACAAGAATTATTAAGAAATGTCAAACTTGGAGAGGATGGAGTATTAATTTGGTATTGTTATTACTGAAACAATTTAAAGACTAACGTCTTAGGTCTTTTAGTACTCAAATTCTACCTTACACAATTGCGATATGTAAATTTTATTTAGTTTATCGTATTTTTATATTTTATATTAGTTTAATTCTACTTTATAATTGCTCTAATACATTTCTACTTGTAAGAAAAATGTAAACAGTTAGTAATTAAAAATTTTTGTAAACATTGTTGTTTCAACCACCCCTCCAAACCTTTGATATATAAAAAAAGAAATTCAAAAATTTGAGATGCTTTTTTGTGCCACATTCAATTGTCATACGTTTAAGACGGGAATAAATTCGTGGGAAAACAAAGTTACAAGCATATGAATTATGAAATAAGATATTGAATGTTTTGTTAAGATATCATTATTTCAAGCATGGAAAATTCAGGTTTTGTTAAGTTACAAAAAGAACACTGGGGTTTGCCTTAATATTCGATTTTTTAATCAATTTACAGTGATGTAGTTTGTATCATGGTCTATACCACCAATTCAATCAGTTGAATCATTAGTTTTCGGTTCAAAAGATTGGACCTTGGCATCACTCGATTTTTTCATTGTATTGAAACATTATGTTATACGTTATTTGCACTAAATCCTCAAAACAGTGGCTTATATTTTAAATTAATCCCTAAGCCTTAAAATATTCTAATTGAAGCTTTAAAATATTAACATCATCAATCACATCATCATCAATCACATCCTTGGCTTTAAAATATTAACATCATCAATTACAAATAATTTATTTGATATAGTTTTTTTCAATTTATAATGATTAATATTGTAGCTTAATAATTGAGTATTATTATAAATAAATCATTGCAATATATGTAAAAACAATTTAAAATATAAAAATTTATTAATATATATGTAAAAACAATTTAATATATGTAAAAATAACTTTTCCGGAAAATATTTTCAGGAAATCTGTCAAACAGTAGAAAACATTTTACACAGATTCAATCAGACACCAGAAAATATTTTCCAGTAAATTATTTTATATAAAAGTAAAACATTTTCCAGAAATCATTTTCCGGAAAACATTTTACTGCCAATCAAACAGACCCTAAGCTTAAAAATATTCTATTTACCAATTTACTTTATTTACTTAAATTTATTTTTTTGCAATTTCGAATATGTTTTTATTTTATTTTATTACACTTTGTATTTCCTTATTTTATTATCTTTATCAATTTAAAACCGCCACTTTTAATTTTATTTTTATTTTTCAGCTTTGCTATGCATAGGTCATGGGCACGACTATGACTACGACCGCGATTCTGGTTACGAAAAAATGCGAAATTAGATAGTCAGTCCTTGTGGATTCGACCCTACTGCTCTATACTGCTATTACTATTATTTTTGTCTTAGGAATTTATATTTGATAGTTTCGACGCCCATCAAATTTTGGCGCCGTTGCTGGGGATTGGTAAAAATTTATAATTTTTTATTCTTTTTTTTATGATCAGGTTAGAATCGGAGACTCTAGCATTTGAATTGGAAATAGAAAATTTTGCTCGAACACTTCGAAGAGAAGCTATTCAGCGTGATAAACAACCGCAATTCGACTTTGAAGAAGGATCTTACATCGAAGATTCAGAGGAAATGACAAATCAAACTATACACCAACTTGCAGCTGTACCAGATGAACAACAACCACTATACATAACTTATCTGGCGGGTGAAACGGCATTCGAGTTAAAGTTGTGATTAATACATTTATTGCCTACTTTTTGCAGTCTAAAAAATGAGAACCCACATACTCATTTAAAAGAGTTCCACATGGGTTGTCTAAGCATGAAACCAGAATGAGTAACTGAGGATCAAATAAAACTACGAGCTTTTCCTTTTTCATTAGACGACTCTACTAGAGAATGACAGTTTTATTTACCTCTGGGATCTGTTAATAATTGGATTAATATGTCTTGATTATTTCTTGACAAGTTTTTCCCAACGGCTCGAGCAGTCGAATTAAGGAGGTGTATAGTCGGAATACAACAAAAGGAAGCAGAGTCACTCTATGAATATTGGGAGCGATACAAGAAGTTGTGCGTAAGTTACCCACAACATGGTTTGTCTGAATAGTCGCTCTTACAATATTTCTACGATGGGTTACTCCTAATGAAAATGAAGATTATTGATGCCGCAAGTGGAGGGGCTTTTGTAAACATTACTCCTCAAAGAGCTAGGGAATTAATTTCGACCATGGCTGTAAATCCTCAACAGTATCGACTACCTATGGAACCTATGAGAAGGGTTCACGAGCTAAGTACTCATTTCTTAGTAGATAAGATTGATGAACTAACTAATGTGGTTAAAAATATGCTTGTAGGAAAAACGAACCCAGCTTGGTTGTGCAGGATTTGTGCTAGGCCTGATCATCCAACCGACTCGTGCCCGATTTCACTTGAGGATACAAATACACAAGTAAATACTAATAGGAACTTCCCAAGGCCACTTTAAAGGCGTTACAATCCATATTCAAACACGTATAATGCAAGGTGGAGGGATCACTCAAACCTGAGCTATAGATTGAACCTTCAATACAATCAATCGTATCAACCAAGACCACCTCTACCTCAGCAATATCAACCTCCAAAGTCATCTCTTAAAACCATAGTAGAGAGGTTAGCCATTAGCATTAAAAAGTGCTAACAAAAGTCTTACGCACACTTCCAAGAAATTGATCAGCAAATAAGTAAGTTACCACTTACGGCTAGTTGCTTGGAGAACCAAGGAAAATTGTCATCTGAAACTGAGCTAAACCTACGTCAAAATACAAGTGTTGTAATTTTAAAAGATGGAACAGAGTTAGAACTAGTGCCTGGAATGAGTCGTGACCATGACGTTGAGCAGAAAGCTGACCCAGCAGCTCCCACTGAGCCGGTGCCTCATAAATCATTTGTTGTACCTCTCCCATACCTTGGAAGGCTCGCCCAAGTTAAAAAGGAACGAAAGGAAAAAGAAATCCTTGAGACATTCCAGAAGGTAGAAATTAATATTCATTTACTTGATGCAATTAAACAGGTTCCACGTTATGCAAAATTTTTAAAAGAACTGTGCATCGAAAAAAAAAACTTCAAGAAAACGAATGGGTGAACGTGGGAGAAAATGTTTCTGCAGTGCTACAAAGGAAAATCCTGCCTAAGTGTAAGAACAAATGTATGTTTTCTATATCCTGCAAAATAGGTAATATTAGCATAAAGAAAGCCATGTGTGATTTGAGAGCATTTATTAATGTAATGTGTAACCTCCCAAACCCAACCTAGACGTTATGGTCGAATTGAGAATGCCATATTGGACACTTTAGTGTTGAACCTACCTTAACGATAGTTAAAAACCTTCAAGTACTCCTTTTTATAAAATCATGATTTCTATTGTTAGCTTTGGAAAATGTTCATTTACTTAGTCCAACCATTCTTAGGCCAAATTAGCGAATTAAGTGAGTTTTTGTAAAACCTTACTAACGACGCTACCTTTTAAAAATCATTTTGTTATATTCTTAGCAGCAAAAATGTACCATTACTAGTCAAATTATTAATTCAGTCATATATAATGCATAGTTCATTTCAATATATTTGTAAAAATCGTCTATCTATACCAAATATGCGTGTCATGCTTGCATAAAAACCCCAAATCTTGAATAGTCCCAAACCTAAGTTTAAATAAAATTTACAATCTAAAATCGAATAATAATAAAATAACCTAAAAATATAATTAAATTAAAATAATATGACGAAGTAAAGTCCAAATTCCGCCGTACGTCGGCATGCCAATTCTGATCCTAAGTTCGATCATTACCTGAGAAGTTGAGTTAATGGAGTGAGGTTAACAAGCTCAGTGTGAGATTAAACAAGTATTAAGCATTTATACAGGCCAATTCATAGAGGTACCAATAGCACAATCAAACATTATCAATAATAATTTCAAATGCACATGATTGTGAAAAATTTACATGTGAGATCCTACCGATACTATCCGCTACACACCACGAGTTCCCCAAAACCCGTCTGCCAAACTCCAACGTATGTGAATAAAGTTCGATATGGTAAAACCACCGATAATCAATAATGCAGTGAAACTGCCAAATAAATAATGTGATATAATCGCCAATCCCCTCGGTACTCCAAATGCAGTACACTGACTACAAATATATACGTAATTAATATACTGTCGGTACTCTATGGAACTCCTCCGTCAACCACAAAATTCAATCCCAATGCACATGCAATATGTCATACAATTTCATACATAATCATATTTCAACACTTTTCGCATTTATTCGACATGTTCAACATGTCCTCAATAATCACATACTTTCAGAAAAAGGAAGCAGTGTTCCCATTTTCAAATCACCATTAAGATGGTATCTATCAATATCATTCAATTCACACACTTTACGAATTTCATTGTGCACCAATAACAACCTCACGTATAAATACCATAGTAAATATTTCATGCATTTAAATCATGCACAACCCTAATATCTCAACATTTCATACCATTCAATCAAACATTCTCATATCACATAATATAATTATGTATAACAATTTCAATTACATATTCATATAGTCAAACTAACAATTTTGCCAACACATCAATCATTTAAAGCTCGAAACATACCTGGTTCAGCCACTCGCAAAACTAATATTTTGGCTACTATCTCAAACCAATCATCAAGCTAATTTATCAAATATAATATGACATTTATCATTATCAAACAAATTTTACAAGTTTAGGACCCACACCTTATTTTTCGCCTTCTCGCAGCACCCTAGTGAATCTTCTAATTTTACTTAATAAACCTTTATACGATTCTAAACCAAAATTTAATATAAAGCCAATCAATTTAATAACTATTTTATGAATTAAACTAGTTCGATTCCTTACCTTGTTTTAGTGCGAACCGTATGTACGATCGTTGTTCGGTTTTACAATTGATTCAGGGCGTTTGGGTTAGCACCTAATTCCATAATATACTGGAAAATTAGTAGCTAATAATTATTAAATTCCTTCATTTATCAATCCATAACATTTACCCTACAACTATGTGGAAACAACAATTAATTTTACGCTTAACTGCACTTACGCTTCCCGATTTGTGAGTTTCGAATGCCCAAACGATCAAGAACATTTTTCCCTAATTGACATGGGTTTAATAGCTGATTAGGAAGGTTCAAGAACTCAAATTAAGTTTGGCATTAATTGGGCAAGATTCAAGAAACAAAACGGCCCCTTATTCTACACATGTGCGCATGCACCACCACCTATGGTGGCCAAAATTGGGGATGGATTTTAAAATGGTTTGAGACCTCATTAAAATCTAGAAAATACCTTTAAAAACATTTAAAATCCCCTAAATTCCTGATCTATAAATTTAAGTTTTTAATGGACAAGATTAATTAATAAATTGAAGAGAAAAGAGACCTTACACAAGCTAGTCGAAAAAGACGATAATGACACTTCCTAGGCGATGTTTGGGATCGATCTTGGAGTTCAAAATTTTATATTTGGGGCTGATTTAATTGAGAAAAAGTTTTAACAATATAGTAATGGGAATGGTGCACAATCTTGATGCACAAAGAAGAAGATGATGATGATAAAATGGGAGGTGTAGGCAACAACAACAATAGAGGAAAAAAGGAAAAGAAAAAAAAATAAATATGAAGAGAGGGAGAGGGGTTAAGGACGGCTAAGGTAGAAGAAAATGGATTAACAAGCTAAATATTTTGATAAAAAATTGTATTTATACCTAGGTTTACTTGGCTTGGATGCCAACACATAAAAAAAAAGAATTTGCAAAAATTAATTTATTTTGTAAGAGTTGATACTTGAACTTAAGACCTCCAACTAACTTTCAAGCTTTCACATTTAATGACTAACCATTGGGTCAATTCTATTTTTTTATATATTTCTAAATTTTATTGAACTAAATTTTAGATGTTACATAATGTCTTTATCTATTTTTAAATTACTAAACATGGGTCATTTGAAAGAAATATGGGTGATTATTCAATTGACAGATAGGTCATGCATATATCGAGAATGGGTGCTGGAAAATGTCATCGTAAAGGTAAATGAACTAATATTTCTTGCAGACTTTTACATCATCAATATGGAGGACGACCACTCAAAAAATGCTTCGATATTCTACTCGGGAAACCATTCCTAAGTACCGCACATACAAAGATTGATATTCGAAGTGGAACCCTCACTATGGAATTCGACGGTGAGGTGGTAAAATTTAATATTTATGAGGCGATGGGCAACCCAACATAATATCAAATATTTCTAATGTTGATATTATTGAACTAGTAACGAAATTTCATTTTGAGTATCATGAAGGGGATGAATTACAAACTGTACTTTCCAAGAATTTAGACCTCAATACGATGGATAAATTGGAGGAGATAATGACGTTCAGAGAGGTGATTTAGGAAACAGTTGTTCTATTGGAGGCTCCTCAATTTCCTAGAAGCCAGGTAAGTACTTTGAACTTTCTCCTTCTAAAACTAAATTGTTACCTTCTATTTTTTAGGCCCCAGAGATAGAGCTTAAACCATTGCCAGAACACTTGAAGTATGCCTATTTAGGTAATGGAAACACTTTACCAGTAATAGTTTCCAGTAAAGTTTCGAGATTGGAAGTGGAGAATTTAATTCGAGTATTGAGAGACTATAAAGGGGCTATTGGATGGACGGTTACCGACATAAAATGGTTAAGTCCCTCAAGTTGTATTCATAGAATACTAATAGAAGAAAATGCAAACCCAAAGTGAGAAGCTCAAAGATGCCTTAATCCACCAATGATGGAGGTTGTCAAAAAGGAAATTTAAAAGCTACTGGACGTCGGGATGATCTATCCAATTTTCGATAGTAATTGGATCAACCCAATTCATGTGGTACCAAAGAAAATTGGTATGGCTGTAATAAAAAATGTAATAGGAGATTTTATTCCCATTTAAGTCCAAAATGGGTAAAGAGTCTGTATAGATTACAAGAAGTTGAACTCTTTAACTCAAAAAGACCACTTTCCACTTTTTTTTATTAATTAAATGTTATAATATTTAGCGGGAAAAACTCACTACTGTTGTTTTGATGGTTGTTCAGGTTTTTTCCAAATACTAGTGGCACCAAATGACCAAGAGAAAACAACGTTTACATGTCCCTTTGGCACATTCACTTACAGACAGATGCCGTTTGGACTTTGCAATGTGCCAACCACATTCCAGAGGTGTATGGTAAGTATATTTTCTGACTATGTCAAGAAAATAATTGAGGTATTTGTGGACGATTTTACAATTTATGAAAATTCTATGCCTGTTAAACCTCATTATAATTTTGGAGAGATACCTAGAATTTAATCTAATTCTTAATTATTAAAAATTTCATTTTATGGTAGATAAGGGATTGATTTTAGGGCATATTGTTTGCGCTGAAGGGATCACGGTCAATAAGGCCAAAACTGATGTTATCAACTCACTTCCATACCTCACAACTGTGAGGAAAATTTGTTCCTTTCTTGGTCATGTAGGTTTTTGCAAGCGCTATATTAGGGACTTTTCTGAGATTTCGCGACCCCTCTGCAATCTCTTGTAAAAAGATAAAGAGTTCGAATTTGATCAAGCATGTAAAGACACGTTCAATATTCTCTAACAAAAACTTGTTTCAGCTCCTATAGTATAGCCGCCAAATCAGGACTACCCTTTCGAGCTCATGTGTGATGTAAATGACCAAAGTGTAGGAGTTGTCCTTGGACAAAGAATTGTAAAGGAACCTTACGTCATATCCTACGCCTCTAAAACACTAGATGTTGTCTACAGCAATTACTCTACTACTGAAAAAGAATTATTGGCTATTGTTTTTGCTTTAGAAAAATTTAGATCGTATTTATTAGGCACTAAAGTTATTATTTTCTCTGACCATGCAGTGTTGAGATATTTGATCGGGAAAAAAGAGGCAAAACCTAGGTTGATTTGATGGGTTCTTCTCTTACAAGAATTCAATCTCGAGATTAAGGACAAAAAAGAAAGTGATAACTTAGTAGCTGATCATTTGAGTCACGATATGGTAAATTACCTTGCTACAGGTAATCTGACTTCCCGGATGAAAGTCTTCTGTCACGATATGGTAAACACACCTCTTAAAGATGACTTCCCGGATGAAAGTCTTCTGTCAGCTTAGACAGTTTACCCATGGTTTGCAGATATGGTAAATTACCTTGCTACAGGTATTGTTTCTTCTAACTTATCAAGTTCTGAAAAGGACAAGCTCAAAAGAGACTCACGATGTTATATTTGGGACGATTCATACCTATGGAAATATTGTTCCAATCAGGTAATTCGACGATGTGTCATAGAAACTAAGGTACAATCTATCATTTCTTTTTGTCATTCTTATACTTGTGGAGGGCATTTTTGTCCTAAACGCACCGCACATAAGGTACTTGAACGTGGATTATTTTAGCCACACATATATCGTGATGCTTATTTATTTTGCAAAACTTGCGAGAGATGTTAAAAAATGGGGTTTAAGCTAGAAAAATGAAATGCCCCTAATACTTATACATGTATGCGAAATTTTCTATGTGTGGGGCATCGATTTCATGAGACGGTTTGTTTCATCATTTTATAATGTTATATTATTCTCGTTTTTTCAAAGTTTGGCATACCGAGAGCATTAATCAACAATCGAGGAACTCATTTCTGTAAAATGGTAATTGATACTCTACTGAAAAAGTATAGGGTGACACAATGTGTGACCATGACTTATCACCCACAAACAAACGGTCTAGCAGAAGTTTCAAATTGCAAAATAAAGTCGATTTTGGAAAAGACCGTAAAACCAAATAGGAAAGACTAAAGCTTAAGTTTAAACAATGCATAGTGGGCGTACCGTATTACTTACAAGAGACCCATAGGAATGTCCCATTACCAACTCATATTCTGTAAAAAGATGTAAACCTTCCAGCAGAGTTAGAACATAAGACATTTTGGGCTGTAAAAAGATATAACATGGAGTTGGACACCACAAGTAATTATCAGAAATTAGATATTCAAGAGCTTGAAAAGATCCGTCATAATGCATATGAAAACGCCCAAATTTATAAAGACAAAACCAAGGCGTTTCATGACGAAAAGATATCTCGCAAATAATTTTTAATTGGTCAAAAAGTGTTATTTTACAACCCAGCACTGAGGAGTTTTGTAGGTAAGCTTCAAATCAAATGGCTTGATCCTTTTATTGTTACTAAACTATTCCCTCATGGTGCAGTCGAAATTAAAAATGAGAAGTCTGGAAAATATTTGAAAGTCAATAGACAAATGTTAAAATCCTTTTACAAGAATTTTCAAGTACTCGTAGTAGAGGAATTATTTTTCGAGGAGCCGAACAATTAAATTTTTCAGGTCATTGAGTTAACGACGTTAAACAAAAGCGCTTTATGGGAGTCAACCCATATTTATATTTATTTATTTAATTTAATTTTGAATTCTAGTTTAGTTTGAAAGTTAAATAAAATATTATTTAATCTATTTTCTCGCGTTATATTTTAGGTACACGAGCCACTTGAAGCAATAAAGTCTTTCGACGAAGACGCAATCTGACTCCTCGAGAATAAGAGGAGCAACCACCTTCTACTGTATATGAACGACTTTATTGCATTGAAGCTCGCCTCGAAACAATGGAAGCCAACATCTCAAGTATCTTTAACATACTATAAAGCGGTCCCTCCCACGGTCCTCCGACCTATTGAATATACTCGAGGAGTACACTTTGCCTCAACTTTTATTATTCTTTTTGCACATTGAGGGAAATGTGGGCTAAGTAGGGGGAATCATGTCATACTTTCTTTTTGCATTTGTTTTGCTAAGAATAATTTCTTAATTCGTTTCGGAAATAAACCTCTAATTCCTATGTTTAGTTTACTTTAATAAGTGGGTGAATCATGAGTAACTATTGCTTGCTTGATCAATGAATATTTTGTAGAATTGAAAATGTTATGTCTTAGTCAATATTTCATTAAAATTGTTAGTTTTTTTTTAACTTGCCTAATGAAAGTACTCGTTTTAAATAAACTCTCTAATAGCTTGGTTAAGAGTGAATATTCAAAAATGTGACCAAGTTGAGTAACCGGGATGACTTGCTTGGGTTATCATCTCGTTTCGCGTCAAAAGGTTTGGTAGCAAGTCGAAGCTTATAACACTCCGATAATCGAGCTGCATTGAGAAATAAATCAATTAGGGACATATGAAATTAAGTAACCGGGATGAGATGCTTGGGTTGTCATCTCCTTTTGTGTCAAAAAGTTTGATTATGTCTTGAATTCGTTGAAAATAATTAAATAAAGGAAACGTGTCAGGTTGACTAATCGGAGTGAGGTGCTTGGGTTGTTATCTCACTACGCGTCAAAAGACTTGACTGCATTTGAAAATAATAATAATAATAGTTAATTAATTAATTAATAAAAGTATATGTTGGGTATGATCGTTTCGCATGTTTGATAAAGCCTAAATTTAGTGAGATAGTTGAATTTGACATACTATTCGAGATTTTATAAAATGCTTATTGATTAAGTTTAACAATTGTTTATTTTTTTATTCACCTAATTGTTGGAAGTATGCGTAACTAGGAAAGGGAGTTTTGATTTTCAAAGGATTGACGAATTATTTTTAGTGAATATAATGCTTGAGGACAAGCATCGGCTAAGTAGGGAGGAATTTGATAGTAAGATAAATTCGTATTTTAATATATTTATTCTTGGCTAATTGTGAGATAAAATGCTATTAAATTTAGATTTTTCTTATCAGGAATGAAGTTCGTGTGCTAAATTCAATGTAACAGCCCGATTTTGGGCCTAGTCGGAATAGTGGTTTCGGGACCACAAATCCGACGAGGGAAAATATGGTTATTATTATATTTTTATGGTCTACAATTTCACGGAAAATTTTCGTAAAAATTTCGTTCGAAAATTTCGACGTTTGGGCACTCAATTTAGTCAAAAGGACTAAATTGTAAATAGTGCAAAAGTTGAGTTCTATATGTAGAAGTATCTAATTGATATGAAATTTTAAATTGGAGGTCTTTATGTGGTAATTAGACCATTAGTTAGTTGATGGACAAAAATAGACATAAGAAATGAGAGAAATAGATTTTTTTTAAGTGGGGGCATATTAGTCATTTGGTAATAAAAAAAATAAAATGGGAAAAAGATGACAAAAATCATCATCTTCCTCATTAGTTGCTGCCGAAATTTGAAGGAAGCCATAGCTAAGGTTTCTTTGCTTTCTCAAGCTCATAGTAAGTGCATCCTAGCCCCGTTTTTAATGTTCTTCGCATTTTTGGAATCCTCGTAACTCGGTTTAGCTTATTCTAGCAATAATTCGTGTTAGGGCTCATATTTGGAAAAATACCCATAGGTGAAATGTGTTTATTTTGCTGTTTTATGGTGGAATATGAAGCTATAAGTTATGTTAAACAACTTTTGCTAAGCGATTTTAAGCGAAAACGGGTAAATAGGCATAATCGGTAAAAATAATTATTGCTCATAAGTGTATGTTAGAGTGAGAATTTGATGTTGCCATAGAAGGGAAAAATGTTCAGCATGTCATAAAACCTAAGAATAAGTGATGAAGTTTAATTTCCGAGCTTGGGGACAAAAGTGTAATTATGCAAAAGTTTGGGGGCAAAATTGTAATTTTTTAAAAAGTTGGGTGGTGGATTATTTTAATGAATGTGAACATTAAATGAGTTAAATTTGCTATTATAGATCAAGAAAGACGTGAAGATTATCTCAAACGAGGAAAAGAAAAGATAGTGGAGTGAAGTGCAAAATTACGATATTTTGCACCGAGGTAAGTAAACACGTGACTTGATGTATTATTTTGACATTAATTGATATATGTTGAGATTTATTTGGAATTAAAATAAATGTTTGGCCATATCCTAAAAATGTTGTTAAATCGGGAAAGGTGGTAAAGGGTTGCAATATATGATTTATGGGTTGAACACTCGGAATAAGCCGAAGTATGTTGTACATAAAGGGGTTGCTGTGTGCTGATTCCCCGATTCATTGGTGGTGCTATGTGCGATATCCACCGTATCTTTGAAATGTGAAAGGGGGTTGCTATGTGCTGATTCCCCCGAGGGGTTGCTAAGTGCTGATTCCCCAGTTCATTGGTGGTGCTAAGTGCGATATCCACCGTATCTCTGAAATAAAAAGGGGGTTGCTATGTGCTGATTCCCCCAAGGGGTTGCTAAGTGCTGATTCCTCGATTAAGTGGTGGTGCTAAGTGCGAGATCCACTAATAACGGTTAACATTCCGAGTGCTCAACGAAAAAGTGTGGAAGGTGAATATTGCCATATGGTGGAAATTTTTATGGGGCAAATATTGAGTTGGATACTAAATCGATCCATGTATGAGATGGGAGAAAATATCAAAAACGAAAAAAAAGAACGATTTAGTTATAAACTGTGTTGAACAACAGCAGATGGGTAACTTTGAAAAATCACCATAAATGGTGGAAAATGAATGGGAAGCTGAATAATATATGAAATTGAAGCTGAATGTGTCTATTTTCATATGAAATAAATAGAATAAGCAAAAGAGTTGTATTTTTGGAGATATCTGAATTTTACTGAAACAGGGCTGGATTGATTTCGGGATCCCCTGTTCTAACTTTGGAAAATCACCAAAAATTGTACAAAAATAATTATGGTGTGAAATTTATATTCCTGGATTCCTTATTGACTCTATTTTTAATAGAAACAAGCGAAACCATTTTTAAAATTTTTTACAGAGAGTTAAGTGAATTTTTTTGAGGAAGGGTCAGAACCGTTGGGCAGTGAAACAGGGGAAGTTTTAATGAATAAAATGTACTAATTGGCTGGGTAAAAAATTCTGAAATTTTTATGGTGAAATGGTATATGAGTCTAGTTTCAGGGAAAATTTACGAAACTCAATTTGGAGCCCTGTAGCTCCAGATAAAAATAAATTAGCGACTATGACGCAGAAAAACAGTTTGCTGGAAATTGCCTAAACAATGAAGTTATTCATGAATAAGTTTATATTTTGGTGTAGTTATGTGAGTAATTACTTATTTATCATGTGTTTACTTACTAAGCTATATGCTTACTCGATTTTATTTTTTCCCTTGATTATAGTGACTTCCGACAACTCTGAAATTTGGAACGAAGTCAGACAATCATCCACACTATCCTTCACACTTGGGGTATTTTGCTACTATCGTTCTGGAAAATTATGGCATGTATAGACGACCTATGAAATATGGAATCATCATGTAAATATATGTTATGGTTTGATTTAAAATGTGGTGTTCATTAATAGTTAAATTGTGAGTATTATTATAAATGAGTTTGGTTGATATATATATATTGGATTGTGATTTAAATTTGCAGGAGGTTTAAGCAAAATTAAGCAGAAATGCTGTCGAAATTTTTTTTAAAAAAACTTAGTAATACCTCATACTCTGTTCCGAGCCGGAATACGAGTAAGGGGTGTTACATTCAAACTCTTACAAAAATGAGGTAAATTAAAACAAAAGGCAAAGAGCAAGGTTGAAGATACAAAGATGACTGAATAAAGATGGAATGGTTGAAATTTTTTTTTAAAGTGGCTGGATAAAGATTGCAGGATTTTTTATATTGTTACAACTATATAATTAGTTTAAATTTAATGTCTAGTTTAAATTTGATTTTTAAATTTTAAATTATTTAGTGATAATATTTAGAATTATTTAGTGATAATATTTATAAAAAATCTAACTAAATTTTAGCACTAAAGGTATGTATAAATACCTAGTGGCTACAGTCAATTAAACACACACTTTTACATTTGACATTTAATAAATTCTTTTTTTTTTGTCCATTCGTGCGTGATACTCTATTTTGCCATTTCAACTCTTTTTCTTTTACTTTCAACTTTTTGATTATTTGCCTACCAAGCCCTTCTCCTTCCCCTTCCCACTTTCCACAATTCCATTTAAATCATTTATTTTCAAGCGTGATACTGTTATGATTAACTAAACCATTTTAGCCTTAGCCCAGTTATCGCTTCGACAAAGTAATCGTGTGATATGAACCCACACTAAATACTTTGTAATTCGGTATGTCGAAACCATCTTTTTGAAAAATAAAAAAATTTTGGGTTGTCGACTTAAAAAATTGAAAATTGAGAGTCGCCACCAATATTTTATTAAGGTGTGATTGGGTCACCAAAAAACGACTTTAGTCTACAAATTTTAGAAAATCGGGTCCGTGAGTCAGTTACGTATAAGGAAGGATTAGCACCCTCATTACGCCCAAAAAATTGGTACCTAGTTAATTAATTAGTGTCTTAAGGTCGAGAATTTGGAAAAATGTAATCCTTAGCAAAACTTAAAAGGCTACGTATTAAGACCCTTATTATTTCAGAGAAAGAAGATACCACACCCAATGCGTTAGGGCACAGCATTCTAATTTTCCCCAAAATGAATTGGGCCAAAATACTTGTACAATAAAACTTTAAAAGAACATCCACTCATCCAAGATTTAAGAAATCACACCCAATACGTTAGGGCACGATTCCTCTAGAATCTCAAACTCGGAATATTTCCTTTACTTTAAAAGAACATCCACTTATCCAAGATTTAAGAAATCACATCCAATACGTTAGGGCACAATTCCTTTAAAATCCCAAACTCGGAATATTTCCTTTATTATTTTTTAAAAAAATCTTCATTTCGAGAAATCAATGCGTCACATCCAATACGTTAGGACACAATGTGTTGAATTCCCAATAATGAGTTTTTATTTTTTTGATTGAAGAGAAATGCTCGATTGTCGGATTTAACGAAGAAAATCGGAACCCAATACGTTAGGGCTCAATTCCCTTGAAAATCCTAAATACGAACATTATCTCAATTTAAAAAAAATTCTATCTTTAAATTTGAGTAAAAAATGATGTAATGTGATTTTATACATACAAATGCTATAATAATAACAATAATAAATACATCATCGACATAAAAATAATATAAGCAAATGAATAAAACGAAATAAAAAAAGGGTAATCCATGACATGCAAAATATTAAATGTAAACACAATTATACAATGGATGGGATAGCAAACAAATAAATCAGGATCAAAAGATGTACACATGGAAATTATGAAGATTAAAAATATACATATAATTTACAAATAAAATTTTAGGTTATAGAATTTATATATAAATACAACACATAATATACTTATGAAAATAAGGAAAAAAATAAGTATATTTTAAAAAGGAAAAAAGGTGAGTATTTAATCACTTAAAAACGTAAATATATACATATATATATATGAATATATTCATTTAAAAAAAAGGAAAATATTCGTTTTTTAAAAAATATATATGTGTACATATAAAAGGAATATATATAAATAAAAAAAATTAGAATAAAAATAATAATTACACTATTAATTAATAAAATAAATAAAAAGAACATAAAAAACTAAATTGAATTGCAATTAAAAAATCTGGGGTAAATCCATAAATAAATAAAAGTAAAAGGACTAATTTGAACGCGCGAGTTACATAGAGGGGCTGGAAGGGAAATTTTCCCTTCTCCTCTAAAACGGCGCCGTTCAAAATGATTAAATTGGAATTTAAAATAAATAAAAGGGTAAATTAAAAAAATAAAAAAAAACTTAATTACAAAAACATTAAAAGGCGGAGGGCTAAATAAAAATAGAATAAAATTAGCAGTGATATCACCTTCTCCTTTTTTTTAAAATCGTAAATAAGTAAAAAATAATCGAATGAAAAAAATAGTAAGCCACCTTTAAAAAACTGCCAATCGTTCTCTTTTTTATTATTATTTCTCCTCCTTCCCTTTTCTTTTTTTTAACTGCCAATCATTCTCTTTTTTTTTATTTCTCCTCCCTCATTTTTCTCTTTTTTTTATTGTGAAAATAGGGTCTTTTTATTGATTTCTAAAATCCGATCCTGTTACAGTGTTCTAATGGCCTTTTTATAGCCATAATAATAAAAGAAATAAAGGAACAAATCTCCTTCCGATTTGATTTGCCAATCTTTGATTCCCTTTCCATTTTTGTGTTTGCAGGTGAAGATCGGGCAGAGATTTGGAGCTTGCGGCGCTTGAGGATTTCCCTAGAATCCCTAGGGTTTCTGACTAACGTTTTGGGCCACACATAATTGGGCCACCGTGCCTTGGGCCCCTGCTGTATTTTGGATTTGGGCCATATAGGCCAATGTAATTTGAGCCCTTTTAGGCCCGGGCAAAATCTGTTATTACAGCTGCCCCTCTTTGCTTGTTGTCGGATACCGAGAACAGAGTAAAGAACAAAAATAATTTTGCCCGGTTGTACTAGACTTTGGTATTCCTTCCTACTGCATCTTCAGAGGGACTGGAACTAGTGCTTCAATCTACTTCTCTGCAACTTCAGGGAAATAAGACTTGTAGCTTCAGCTTGATCTACCAGTCTGCTCCACTGCAACTTCAGGGAGATAAGATCTGAGGTTTTAATCCGCTCCACTGCAACTTCAGGGAGATAGGATCTGAGGTTTTAATCCGCTCCACTGCGACTTCAGGGAGAAAGGATTGTCGGCTTTAATCTGCTTCACTGCAACTTCAGGAAGATAAGATTTGCCATCTTCAGTCTGCCTCACTGCAACTTCAGGAGGATAAGACTTGCTTTGCTTAGTCTGCTCCACTGCAACTTTAGGGAGATAGAATTGTCGGCTTTAATCTGCTCCACTGTAACTTCAGGGAGATAAGATTTGCCATCTTCAGTCTGTCTCACTGCAACTTCAGGAGGATAAGACTTGCTTTGCTTAGTCTGCTCCACTGCAACTTCAGGGAGATAAGACTAGATGCGATCTACTTTCTGCAACTTCAGGGAGATAAGATCTGACGTTTTAATCCACTCCACTGTAACTTCAGGGAGATAGGATTGTCAGCTTTAATCTGCTCCACTGTAACTTCAGGGAGATAAGATTTGCCATCTTCAGCCTGCCTCACTGCAACTTCAGGAGGATAAGACTCGCTTTGCTGAGTCTGCTTCACTGCAACTTCAAGAAGATAAGACTAGATGCGATCTGCTCTCTGCAACTTCAGAGAAATAAGATCTGAGGTTTTAATCCGCTCCACTGCAACTTCAAGGAGATAGGACTCAATTTAATATCTTCACTGATCTGCTCTCTGGGGAACATGACCTGTATAGTGAACCTAATTATGCCTAATGATTAGGATGGCATAAAAATGCATCAAATGCTCCTAACTAGACATGTGTGAATGACATTTGAATGAATGCAGAATGTCATTTTTCAAGAATTATCATTTTTATTAAGGTTTTGTCGCTGATGTCTTTTGCTTGGTTGTTATTTCCAAAAAACGCTTAGTCAAATTGGCCCCCGTTGTGCACCCCAAAGCTCTACTCTCTAGGACGCAGAATTCGTACTGTATTCTTTCTCCTGTGGCTTTAAGAGTAGGAAAATTTTGACTCTTCTCAGTCTTCTCCTATTGTAATTCAAGGATTTGTTCACACCACTCTCAGGGTGTCCTACCAAATATTCATGCCCAAATAAGGAACTTCCTTTCTATAGGGGATTTCTTGCGACCTGGTTCGATATTTAGACAACCAAATATGAAAAAGCAGTCTTAATTTGGACTTCTCCTTCTTAGGCTCTTTAATATTTGAACTTGGGGTGTTCTTAAACAATAGCTCTGTTTCAGATTACTAAATTATTTAGAAATTCCCAAAGCAATATACAAAACTTCTTTTTGTGAAAGATTTTTAGTCCATCAATCATTATTCTAATGCAACATACTTGCACAAGAATAAAAAATAATGAGTAAGAGATGAATTAATTCAAGAATTTATTGATAGTAAGTGTCCTGAAAAGAAAAAGTATTCGGGAACAGGAAAGAAATGAAGTTTTTTACAAGAACCAACAAACTTGGTAGAAATATTATGAAGACTAGGTGCTTTGGATATCGCTGCTTGAACTTCTCCATACAAGCCAAGAACGATTCTGAATTTAACATGTGTTTAGGGGATCTACAGTATTTCGTTAATGCCCCCAAGACATCGTACATCTCTTTATTGTTGACTTTAGCAAGGTCACCTTATGCCCCAATCTGACAATGTTTGAGCCGCCCTTTTCGGGTTTTCAACTTAAACCTCCTTTGGTCTCAAGGCGCCCTTTTCAGGTTTTTACCTTGGCCTCTCCCTTTTTTTTTTTGAAATCAGAGCGCCCTTTACGGGTTTTCACTTTGATTTCTCCCTTTCTTCAAGTGAAATATTTCTTAACGGAGTCTGAATTTACAGGATTCGGAAGATTTTTGCCATCCATTTCACTCAAAATCAAAGCACCTCCAGAAAATGCCTTCTTCACAACATAAGGTCCTTCCCAGTTTGGCATCCATTTCCCTCTGAAATCCTTTTGTAAAGGGAGAATCTTTTTCAGAACCAAATCCCCTTCATGAAATTCTCTGGGACGAACCTTCTTATTGTAAGCTCGCATCATTTTCTTTTGGCGCATTTGACCATGATGGATAACTTTGAATATTCCTCTTCAATTAGATCTTAAAACTCAAAGTGAAAGAATCTTGCCTTCAATAGGCAAAACCACGATAGGCCCAAGAGAAAGTCATTGCACCGGTAGAGTTCTCTTTTTTTTTACCATCTTTTCTTTAGGCAATATAGCATTAATCGTGAATAGACTGTAAACTTTTGATATTGTGCTGTTGTTCAAATTTAGTACATTGTCAGATATGATCATTTTGGCGTTCTATATGATTCTTCAAGAATTGACATACGAAGCAGCTTTCATACATTTAGTAAAGTAATTGACGATCACAGAGATGAATTGATGACCGTTAGACTCTTTTGGAGAGATCGACCAAATGACCTCCATGCCCCACATAAGAAGAAGTCATGTACCTTGATAATTCTTTGTAGGGTGAGATCCATTTTCTGACTTATTCTACCATCCTTAACAGGTCTAGAAATAGGCTACGATCTATGACATCTTCAAAGTTATGAGATCCCTCTAAACACATGTCTCGCTCAGAAGGAGATTCTGAGTCAGTAGCAGCGTCACTCATGTCATTGATATCTGAGGACCCATAGTAATTGCAAAATAATATACAAAAGACTGTGTGAATTTACGAATGATTATTTATACAATATAATTATGAACGAAAGAATGATGTGAAAGAAAATCCAAAAGAATAAAAGAATAATTACTCGCAAAGAATGAAAAAATATTGGCTCAAATGCAAAGATGTATGTTATTAGAATAATGATGTTCAGACATGAGCCTATTTCACAAAGGAATTCCTATCGTTTTTAGGCTAAAAGCAATAAGAATGTTCTGAACATTACTCTAAACAAGCTCTAAAGACTACAGAGATTTCTTCCGCAATCCAATTACTTAGAACACTTCCAAATTTTATAAGAGCAGACATCTAACAAGGTCCCTTTTCAATTGTGTCTCCGTATGTGAACACTTCTCAACACCTCTTCATATATTGCATTCATACCATTATCAATCATGATTGGGTAGCTAATTTCCTGCATTAGATGAGTCATCCAACTTGACAATACCCACGTTGATGAATTTTTCAACTAGCTTTTTGAAGGCAATGCAATTCTCTATTGAGTGCCCCGTAATTCCCGCATGATAATCGCATGTGCACCTGTGTCGTACCATTTGGGATATGAGGGCTGTGGAGGTTTCACATGTAAAGGAGCAACAACATGCGTATTGAATAAGCTTTAATACAACTCCTTGTACGACATTGAAATTGGTGTGAACTAGAGCTTTTCAGTACCTGGCTTCACATATGATTCTTGCTTTAAAGGAACTTGATGGCTGGTGGTTTCTGTCTTTAACCGCCCCACAGCGATTGGTCTTGAGTGGCCCTTGTTATATCTGCCTTCATTTTTCCCCTTATTCCCTTTCTTCCTTGAAGCTTTTATAGTATCTGGGTGCTTTACCTTCACCTGTTTTATTTCTGATGAATTGTCAAGAGCAACAGGATTGGATTTTGAGTTTGTCAGGCGATATACTGGTGTCGATGTACCAGTCAGATATTGTCAGGATCTAATAGTAAAGAGTGCCTCTTGTGGACATGCGTCTAGTTGGGCCTGGACACTTATCAAGGTAAAATCTGGAGAATATATAGGGTCCTCATTATCATCCCCAAAGTAAGCCTTTGGGCTTTTCCCTTTACCCAATAACTGGGTTAGCTGGCTCATATTTATTTGGAATTCTAGCATCTGATTCCTCATTTCTTGTTGAAATTCAGTCAATTGCTCTTGCATCGGTATTTGCATTTGCTCTATTCTCTCCAATCTTTGGTCCATGCCTCCTGACTTTACTCGGGTACTATAACGGTGTTTGGTTGATTGGTTGGTTTCTAGATTAACTGAGGAATGATGTAAATCAATTAGAATCTTTTAATGTTTTTAAATGCATATGAAGTAATGCAATGCATGAATGCAAAAAGACATCAATTTTGATTCAATTCCATATAAGAAAACCTTACTAGAAAGCAAATTTCTTTACATAAAGCGAATTACAAGTAAGACTTTGCCTTAGTACCTAGAACTCTGATCTTCCTAAGTAACAAAACTAATTCTTGCCCCCGATCCGATTCTAATTCATACTTCATACTCAGCATGTCAGCCTATACTGCTAAAATCTGTACGTAATCAGCTACTTCTCGAATCTAGACCACAGCTTCCTTCATAAGATGATCTCTGCTCCTAACTTGACTCTGAAAGTGGTGGAGCTGTTCATTATTACTACTTTCGTTTGCGTTCAAGTGCTTGATCTGGATCTCACAATTTTGCAGCACCGTTTCTAGCTCTTCCAAGGAATGCACTTGCTGTCCCTTTTTTGCTTAAATCGTGCAGCGACCCACTACTCACTCATCCCTGTTATACCTATCAGCTTCTTTGAAAAGGTTGGCACATTTACCGTTCTCGAGTAAACTCTATCCACTTGAAACTTTGAACATCGGAGTAAAGCCACATATTTTTCTATCGTAGGTACCAAATCGACATTCCCAAACGTGAAGCAACTGTAAGTAGGATTCCAAAACTGGGTGAGGGCTCGAAACAAATGTTTGTCTACCTTCACATCAAGCAAATAAGGCAAGTCCCTATAATTGTCGTAAAATAACTGCCTAGCCTCATTATTCCATTGATTCCAAATTTCTTTTAACTCCTGCAAATTGTTTTGAGTTATACTGATGCGAGTAAAATCTCATAATTCTGATACATACCCATCGGCCAGGCTATCACCTTTTCTTGCTGCGTTGTTTCAGACCAAGTTCGGACAGCCGCATTGTCCTCCACTTTATCAAGAAACCCTTTTTCCATGTCAAGCTTTCTATGTAGCAACCGAATTTGAACTGACGTCTTTTATAATGAAATGAAATGTCATGTCATGCAAACAAAATAAAAAACAAAAGGTCAGTGTCATATAATAATATAAAATATAATCAAGAAACAGTAAAACACCTAATCGGACGTCTACTAGGGTTCAGTATAGTTCTACCTAGGGTGGATTCCTAAGGTTCATTATATGAAGTTTGGCTTCTAGGGTAAAGGTACCCGAACCAGCAGATTCCTCCATCCTCACCCATTATAGGCTCATATGGATCGAGTTCGGTTCAGGGGAATACATTTCCCTATGGCTGCACGGAGATGAAAATCTCACGAAGACATAGGTACGGATGTATCCCGGAAACAATCCACTACCCTACACGGAGGTGAAAACCTCACGAAGGCATAGTTTCTCACTCCCACTTAAGAGGGTAAAATTGTTCAACTCATGCATAATGCAAACAATGTTTAAACAAGAAAATAATGAATGCAAAAGGATGTTATGAGTTTTTTTTAAAAATATTTTCCCGACCATAAGACAAAAGTTAATTAACTTTGTGGCTCTACTCTCTTTTTTTTTTTAAAAAATCCCCAGCGGAGTCGCCAAGCTGTCGAAACCATCTTTTTGAAAAATAAAAAATTTTGGGTTGTCGACTTAAAAAAGTGAAAATTGGGAGTCGCCACCAATCTTTTATTAAGGTGAAAAACGACTTTAGTCTACAAATTTTAGAAAATCGGGTCCGTGAGTCAGTTACGTATAAGGAAGGATTAGCACCCTCATTACGCCCAAAAAATTGGTACCTAGTTAATTAATTAGTGTCTTAAGGTCGAGAATTTGGAAAAACGTAATCCTTAGCAAAACTTAAAAAGCTACGTATTAAGACCCTTATTATTTCAGAGAAAGAAGATACCACACCCAATGCGTTAGGGCACAACATTCTAATTTTCCCCAAAATGAATTGGGCCAAAATACTTGTACAATAAAACTTTAAAAGAACATCCACTCATCCAAGATTTAAGAAATCACACCCAATACGTTAGGGCACGATTCCTCTAGAATCCCAAACTCAGAATATTTCCTTTACTTTAAAAGAACATCCACTTATCCAAGATTTAAGAAATCACACCCAATACGTTAGGGCACAATTCCTTTAAAATCCCAAACTCGGAATATTTCCTTTATTATTTTTTAAAAAAATCTTCATTTCGAGAAATCAATGCGTCACATCCAATACGTTAGGACACAACGTGTTGAATTCCCAATAATGAGTTTTTATTTTTTTTGATTGAAGAGAAATGCTCGATTGTCGGATTTAACGAAGAAAATCGGAACCCAATACGTTAGGGCTCAATTCCCTTGAAAATCCTAAATACGAACATTATCTCAATTTTTAAAAAAAATTTCTATCTTTAAATTTGAGTAAAAAATGATGTAACATGATTTTATACATACAAATGCTATAATAATAATAACAATAATAAATACATCATCGACATAAAAATAATATAAACAAATGAATAAAACGAAATAAAAAAAAAAAGGGTAATCCATGACATGCAAAATATTAAATGTAAACACAATTATACAATGGATGGGATAGCAAACAAATAAATAAGGATCAAAAGATGTACACATGGAAATTATGAAGATTAAAAAATACATATAATTTACAAATAAAATTTTAGGTTATAGAATTTATATATAAATACAGCACATAATATACTTATGAAAATAAGGAAAAAAATAAGTATATTTTAAAAAAGGAAAAAAAGGTGAGTATTTAATCACTTAAAAACGTAAATATATACATATATATATGAAAATATTCATTTAAAAAAAAAGAAAAATATTCGTTTTTAAAAAATATATATATGTGTACATATAAAAGGAATATATAAATAAAAAAAATTAGAATAAAAATAATAATTACACTATTAATTAAAAAAATAAATAAAAAGAACATAAAAAACTAAATTAAATTGCAATTAAAAAATCTGGGGTAAATCCACAAATAAATAAAAGTAAAAGGACTAATTTGAACGCGCGAGTTACATAAAGGGGCTGGAAGGGAAATTTTCCCTTCTCCTCTAAAACGGCGCCGTTCAAAAGGATTAAATTGAAATTTAAAATAAATAAAAGGGTAAATTAAAAAAATAAAAAAACTTAATTACAAAAACATTAAAAGGTGGAGGGGCTAAATAAAAATAGAATAAAATTCGCAGTGGTATCACCTTCTCCTTTTTTTTTAAATCGTAAATAAGTAAAAAATAATCGAACGAAAAAAATAGTAAGCCACCTTTAAAAAACTGCCAATCGTTCTCTTTTTTTTTTATTATTTCTCCTCCCTCCCTTTTCTTTTTTTTTTAAACTGCCAGTCGTTCTCTTTTTTTTTTTATTTCTCCTCCCTCCCTTTTCTCTTTTTTTTTATTGTGAAAATAGGGCCTTTTTATTGATTTCTAAAATTCGATCCTGTTTACAGTGTTCTAATGGCCTTTTTATAGCCATAATAATAAAAGAAATAAAGGAACAAATCCCCTTCCGATTTGATTTGCCAATCTTTGATTCCCTTTCCATTTTTGTGTTTGCAGGTGAAGATCGGGCAGTGATTTGGAGCTTGCGGCGCTTGAGGATTTCCCTAGAATCCCTAGGGTTTCTGACTAACGTTTTGGGCACTTTGGGCCACACATAATTGGGCCACCGTGCCTTGGGCCCCTGCTGTATTTTGGTTTTTGGCCATATAGGCCAATGTAATTTGAGCCCTTTTAGGCCCGGGCAAAATATGTTATTACACGGTATTCGCTATCTCTACAGTTTATGGGATAGTACAAATTTGTCCTTTAAAGTTGATTCGATTTCAATTCAAAAAACGTGTGTTGGGTTGAAATCGTTTGACGTACCGTTCGGAAGTTGAGATAATATATAAATGTTGAGGGTAATATTTTAAAAGATGTCGTGTTAGTTATGATAAAAAAAAGATAAAATTGAATAGTTAAGTAATCATTTTAATTATAGATTTTCATAATTAAGTACTAAAATAAATTTACTAATAATTGAATGACTATTTTATTACTTTTCATAATTAGGTAGTAAAAAAAAATAATCCATGAGTGAATACTGGTGTAGAATGTATTTAATTTGAGATTTTCGCATATTTATAAGCATGAGAAATTATCCATCAAATTAATTATTTTTTGTTTACCTATATAATAATAATAATAATAATAAGCATGGCGCGTACGCAATTAGAAGAAAACGAAAATTCAGGTCCAAACTTACCCAAAAGCGAGAATATATTAGAAAATATCAATGAGAAATTAAAATAGAAAAAAGTGAGGGTAATTTTATCCTAAAATTTAGATTCCACTTTGGAATTTCAAGAAAGAGGCCAATATGAAATTATAATACAAGATGATTGTAATATAATATTATATTCGACGAACCAAACGTACATTTAGTGTTATAATCTTTTTAAAACGACACTTAATTGGTGATGATATGTGCTTCTAATTTGAGTGCAAAAATATAAAAAATCAATTTCCTTTTTTATTTGTTCTTCTCATGATTTTAAGGTGAATGATTCAAAATTTAAGTGCAAAAGCATATCATACAAACTTTTGATTTCAGGCATTATTTATTTTAAATGTGTAAGAATAAATGCTTTGTTTATTTAAAAGATATTTTATTATATATTAGGAATAGTGTTTTTTTAATCGGGACCTGCACGCAGTGGGAAAATAACTATAAGAAAAAAAAAACTTATTTATATATAACATATTAATATAAGATGTGGGGTCATTATTAATAAACAATATTTTCTTCACATTTATATAATTTGATTTATTTTAGGAAGTGGTTAAATTTAAATGGTAATAATACATTTTAAAAAAATTATTTTATTTTATTTAGATAAAAGTAAGAGACAACATATCTCACACTTACATTATAAATAAGTGTTAATTTTCTAATTATTTTCATGAGCTTTCAAGAAATTCATGAGAAATTATTTGAAATTTAAAATTATTTATATACAATAGAGAAATAATAATCTTAAAAAAAGAGAGATATTGATTTAAAAATAATATAAAACAGTGTTGGTGTGAATAATAAACAAAATATTGTTTATAATAATCTTTATTCTTATTATTATTAACCCTCATCTCACATTGTTTTTTTAATAATAAAAAAATATTGTAATTAATATTATATTCCATTTAATAATTTGAAAAAAAAACTAAAGTTAGATTAAAATAAGTTTTTTTTGTAAAAGCATTGTATTTTTATATTATATTACTTAATTTATTATATTTAGATATTAAAATAAAATATCTAAATAATTTTTAATTTATTTTTTCTTCAAAAATATTTTAAATTGAAATTGAATACCAAAATTTAAACAAAAATAATTTTTTTTACCAAAATTCAATCAAATAAAAGTAAAATTCTAAAATTTAATTTAGAGTCAAAGTAAATGACAAATATCGATTAGTATGATGTTGGCCTGATTTGGTGTATGCAATCAGCTGCAGTTAAGGTTTTAATGCTTGGGTGATTAAAATGAAACTACCTTAAAAGTTTGATGACAGAATTATAAGGATTTTTTGTGACCAAAATGAAAATACCCTAAAAGTTGAGTGACCAACTGCTAAACTAAACTTTATTTAATAAATATTTTAATATAACAAAGATAATATTTTTGAATAAAACTTCATGAATTTCAAGAGGCAAATCATTTCAAAATATTTCTAAAAGACAAAATTTTAAAACTACTCTTCAAACACCTAGAAAATATTTTCAACAAGTTCAAATTGAGTAACAAATTTTTCAAACATTTTTTAACAAGTGAAAACTGCTCCCTGAACCAAAGTATCGATACTTATACTAAGTATCAATACCAATTTGAGTTTTGAAATTTAGAAAAATCGAGCAAAAATTAAAAGTATCGATACTCTAAACAAAGTATCAATACCTTGCAAAAATTATCGATACCCCTGCCTGATATTGATATTGATACGAGCTTCGATGTTTTGGAAAATTGAACAAAAATAAAAACTATCAATACCTTTAACAAAGTATCGATACCTTTCGAAATTTATCGATACCCTGCCTGGTATCGATATCGCTTTAAGGTTCAATGTTTTGGAAAATCAAAGAAAATTGCCCAAGTATCAATACCCTTCCTTTGGTGTTGATACCTTATAGCAAGTATCGATATTTCCTCTATTGTATCGATACTATAGATGTAACACCTCTAACCTGTATTCATCGCCAGAACAGGGTTACAGAACATTACCGGAGTTTACAGATCAAATAAACAAACATTTCATATTATATACATTCATGTCAAAAACCAATTGAAATTAAACATATTGTCCCTTATACGAGCCCTCGAGGCCCAAAATATGCATTAGAAACAAGTCGGGACTAGATCAGGTACTCAAAGAATTTTTCTGAAAATATTGAAAATTTTCAAAGCTGCAAGGGTCACACAACCATGTGGCCAGACCATGTGATTCACACGGCCAAGAGACACACCCGTGTCTTAGGCAGTGTGGACATTCAAAATAGAGACACACGACCGTGTCACAGCCCGTGTTTGTGCCCGTATAACTCTCTGACTTGGGTCACACGGCTAAGTCACACACCCGTGTGCTAGGCCGTGTAAGCATACTGCCTTGCATCCTTAAGAAGTTACAGGGGACACACGACCGTGTCACTTGGCCGTGTGTCACACACGACTGCGACACGCGCCCGTGTCTTTACCCGAGTGTACGAAAATAGACCATTTTTCAAGCCACATTTTTCACTCAATTTGGTACCAACCTAAACTCAACAATTTGCATATAACCAAGTCATAACAAGACATTCAAAACAAGCTAAAATCAAGTCTTAAACATGTATTATCACCACATACAACCAATATGCCTTTAAGCACCTCAAGTGACAACTTAAAAACATGTCAACTAAGTATCCAAACTTACCTAAATAATCAAATACATATATGCATAATCCCAAATGGTACCAAATATACCATTCTAACAAACATCAATATGATAAGACCACATATATATATATATCAAAATATACCAAACACAAGCCATTTAAGTGTCTAATCTCAACAAAGCACTTATATGCCAATATTGGCCAAATTAACCTATACATGTCATTATAACTAAATTTAAATATCCGAAAGTACTAAAAGAGTCGATGGATAGTGTGATATAGCTCCAACAAGCTTCCAAACCGAACGAGCTTCTGAATTACTATAAAACATGAAAAATAACACAGAGTAAGCATTTAAGCTTAGTAAGTTCATATAATAAAGAAATTAACTTATCATTTAATCACATTTAAGGTAAACATACTATCCAAACCAATTAGGCCAAAAGTCTAAACACATATCCTCAACATGTTAGCCATGTAAAACACATATAATAGCCAATAAACATGGATGAACATAACCACTACGCAAGTTTCATATACATGTATCATCCATTTCATATTTCAATATATCATGCAATATCATTTCCATGTATTTCATGTATTTACCTGTAATAGTTTGTATGGAACTTATATTGTCTCATAACAGAACATTGCCCGTTAAATCATTTAAAATATCGTTGAATACACAGGTAGTACACATAGGGTGTACTTAACTGTAATTTGTCAATTCATGTACATATATGCTCATATGAGCTATGAATCGGTATGTTCTCACGAGCTATGAATCAGTAAGCTCATACGAGCTAAGAATCAATAAGCTCTCACGAGCTACAAATTGGTAAGCTCATATGAGCTGTGGTGTGTCCGCAACACATGTAGGACCTCAACCAAATCGGTAACCCTAATAACATGTCATTTGTATCCTACGAATTCCTAAGGTTCAAACGCGACTCGGTAATTATCGGATATGCGATCGGTATTTATACATGAAAATTATACAAATCACATACATATAATTCAATTTACAATATATAAATATATAATTTAATTACATGAACTTACCTCGATAAGTGTACATAAAAACAGAGACAACTAATTCGATATTTTCTCTTTGCCTCGATCTAACTCTGTACGAGGTCTGACAGGATTTATACGAATGAATTTGACTCATTTGAATATAATTCTCATTCAATTTAATTCAACATGAAATTTTGGAAAAATTACCATTTTGCCCTATATTTTTAATTCCTTTGTAATTTAGTCTCTAGGCTAAAAAATGAATTTAATGCAATTTAATCCTTATTTAAGCCTAGCCAATTTTTATACATATTAATAGCATCACATATATTTCACAAAATTCACAAATTTTACCATAAATTTATCACCTTTTTCAATTTAGCCACTAATTGATGATTTTATAAAAAATTCTCTTTACAAAAGTTATTTATCTAATAACAACCATTCATTTTCTATCCATCAAACTTTAAAACTCAAGTATGTTCATCAACAGCAAAACCCTAATACTTTAACAGTTTTGCAAATTAATCCTCAGGCTAGCTAGATTAAGCTACAACAATCTTGGAAACATAAAAATCATCAAAAACGGAACAAAAATAAATACCTAATTGAGCAAAATAAGCTTACCTAAATTTTAAGCTTCCATGGCTAGGTTTTCTTTTCTTTTCTTTTCTTTTTTCTTTTTAATTTTGATAGAAGATGATGATAATAGTTTATTTTATTTTATTTATCATAAATTTAATCACTAATTTTCAAAATTAACTTTAATAATCCATTCAATTTTCAATGATGACTACTTATGCTTATCCACTAACAAATTTAATGACTAATTACTATACAAGGACCTCCAATTTAAAATTCTATAGCTATTTAATACCTTTAGCTATTAGAACTCAACTTTTGCACTTTACACAATTTAGTCCCTTTTGTCAAATTAAGTATGTAAACGGTAAAATTTCTTAACGAAAATTTTATACGATATTTATATCATACTGTAGACCATAAAATAATAATAAAATAAATTTTTTGACTTCAGATTTGTGGTCCCGAAACCAATATTCTAATTTCATTGAAAACGAGCTGTTACAATAGGCTTTAACGACCACTGAATTTAGGCATTAAATGGCCAAAGTATCAATACCATTTTAAAAGTATCGATACTTGTTGCAACTGACATTACTGTACTAGTTCTTACATCTTCTGCAGCTCTATTCTATTTCCTACCAATCCGATCGGTTGAAAATAAATTAAGAGATATAAATAACAACTTTCAAAGCTTCTACAATAACAAGAGAGATTACAAGAGATCATAAGTTATTAAGAAAGATCAACAATTCTTTTATCAACCTTTTGTGCTTCAATTTTTCATATTTTTCTTACAAACACTTATGAGTAACTCTTTGTATTTGTATTAGCTCAAGTGTTTTTATTGTGTGAGTGCTTAATTAGCAAACATCCTAATCTTGTAAGGATTGTTTCTTTATTTGCTCATTTGTTTACTCTTTTGAGAGGGTTTAAGTCTTAAGATTTGGGTAGAAATCATGAGGGAATTGTAAGGTTAAACCTTGTCCTCAAAAGTTGATCAAATTAGTGAATTTGGAAAAATACTTTGTTGTAGAAAGTTAAGGTAGTGGAGTAGGCAGTTGGGCTGAACCACTCTAAATTCTTGTGTTCATTGTCTTATCTTTTCATTCTTGCTTCCACAAATTTTTAAAAGGCCAATTCACCTCCCCTCTTGCCTTTTTCGATTGATTGTTTGAGCTAATAGCAACTGAGCAGTTTACCAAAATAAAAATAATTAAAGACTTAATTATAAAATTTAAAAATTATAAATAACCTTAACGTGAAAATATTAAAAAATAATCTTATTATGTATCATTAAAAAATAGATAAAAAAGACGACCTAAACAATGATTTATAAAAAAAATAGGGTGGTATAAACTTAATACGGATAGGGGAGTTGACATGCGATCTGGAAGTGCAATGGCAGGTGGGATAGTAAGATGTCACCAAGGCGACTGGGTATTTGGGTATGGCTGCAACATAGGCGTTAACTCGATCCTAGAGGCAAAACTTTGCGCAATTGTTGATGGGCTAGAAACGATTTGGGAGAAGGGGGTGTGTTAGCTGCTAATTGAGTGTGATAGTAAGACAACAGTAGACCTAATACTTGGAGCCAAAGTGGTGGGCTCGCCAAGATTGGCATTGGAGGTTTGCAACTGGATGACGAGGGATTGGCAAGTAGAGATTCAACATGTACCACAAACAGTGAATATGTTTGCTAATGCTAATACCTATACACAAGGCGGTAAGGTGTTGCCAAACAAGTTTTTATTTTTTCCCATAATTGCCTTTGGTGGTGCAAGATGCAATGTTGAGAGATAAGTGTTGAGTAACTAGTCTATTGTTATCAGTTGAGCATTATAGTTCAAATTCCTTTTGTAACTAAAAAAAAGTTATATCCTCAATACAAAAAAAAAACGTGGGCTGATTAAAAAATACAAAAAAAAGAGAAACTAATTATGACATTAGAATTTTTTAACTTTCATCGTATAAATACCATTATTATAGATTATGATTAATTGCAAATCTTAATTAACACTTTAAAATTATGATTAATGATATATTAAATAATCAAAGTTATCACTCGCTAAAATTATAACTAACTACCTAAGTTAACTTTCCTTATTCGCTACAAAACTTTACTATAATCTAAAAAATAGTTGTAGTTCTACTCTTGTTTAGGGATGGTAAAAAAATTCGAATATGACAAATTTTGATCCAATAACGGATTAGATTTTTTTTAAAAACTTGGGTTTAAGAAGGGTTATATCGGGTGAAATTAGAAAGATAGGTGGGTCGGGTTTGAGGTAAATCCGTCCCACCTACCCTAAAATATTTATAAAAATGCCCCCAATATGATACATATATTAAGTGTTTGCTTTCTATAAATAAATATATAAATAAAAAATAAATCTATTAAGTTTTAAGTCTATACCATATAAGTTAAGAGTTTGTTCTAGGTAGCATGATTTTGTCTACTAGGTGGCAAGGGTTTGTTTTGTTTGGGTTTATTTTTTTGAAATAGAGGTTGGGAGGTGGCAGGCAAGTTTGCGAATAGTTCCTTTGCAGGTTTATGCGATCTGATAGTACAAATTCAATGGAAAACGATCTAGCGGGGTTGAAGATTGACGATGGAGAGGAAGAGACTTGACAACTTCCTAGTGAATCTGAATCTTAGAAATCGACTTATTAATCATGTCTTGTGCTATATTTTTTAACGGCCAGCGTGGTTCAATTCTCTGTAATACTGAACACAATGGCAAATTTATGACATCTATTGGGGTGGGATACAAATTTCAAATCTAAGGGAAAAAAAAGTATTTGTTCAAGTTCTTCCATGAAGTTGTTGTGGAACGAGTATTGAGCGGCACTCTATGGACTTTTAACAATCATCTCTTAATGCTTCATCGGTTAAGAGAGGGGAGGATCCAAAATAAGTTCCTTTGGTGTTTCTGGATTTTAGGTTCAGGTGCATGATCTCCCATCAGATTTTTTTTAAGAATGTGGCAAAGTAGTTTGGAGACTTTATTGGGAAATTTTTGGAGTATGATGCTAAACAATTAAGCTGGGGTGTTAGAAAATATCTGCAAATTCGGGTTCAGTTGGATGTGCCAAAACATTTAAAGAGAAGGAAGAAGCTTATGATTTCTCAATCCAATTTTGTATATGCAATGTTCTGTTATGAAAGACTGATGCTGTTCTGCTTTTTGTATGGATGCTTGGGTCATGGGGACAATTTCTATCAAATTAGAATCAATCATGGTATGAAGAAGCTAGAGTTTGGATTGGATATGTTATTGAGGGCACAATTGAGGAGGGCAACCACTATAACGAGTGTTTGACTACGGGATGATGATAGTGGAGAATTTTTGGTGCAAAAATCAAAATACGAGAAAAAATTTTAGCGAGGTGATAAAGATAGACTCATGGTAGAAGATAAACCCTATCTTGGGTTTTAATATGGAAGGGATGTCAAGTTAGGATGACACGAATGGAATAGGTTCTTCAAGTGGGTTAGGCCAAGTTGGTTAGACCTTTCCTTTCCCGCGTTTATCGATCGAGTGATTCATTTCTTGATTTAAATATAATAGTTTAATTCAATTAACCAATTTAAACATATTAAAATACTTAAATTCATGCAATTAACCTTTTAATGACATTTTACACATTTACCCTAAACTTTCACCTTTTATTTAATTTTATCCCTAAAACTAAAATTTTCACAATTATCACAAATTAACCCCAAAACCCTTGTGCCGAATTCTATAAAGTACTTAAACAGACCATTTTTGCCACTTTACCACAAGAATTTCATGTCATTGTACAAATTTAACAACTTAGTCCCTAAATTTTAAAATTAACTAAAATAACTTTACAAAATAGTTTTGTTTAACTATCAAGCTTAATAATCTATCATCAAAGTTCAAGAACATCACAAATTCATGCATGACATAATTATAAATATTTAATAGTTTTACGAATTAATCCTCGAGTTCGCTAGATTAAGCTACAACGATTTCAAAAACATAAAAATCACTAAAAACGAACTCAAAATACATACCATGCAAGAGACTTAAAGCTTGGCCAAATGCTTATCTACTCAACAATGGAGTTTTGGTTATCCCCCAAAGACAAAAGAGAAAGATGGTGACTTTGTTCATCTTTGTTTAAATTATTTATTAACTTAATTACCATTTTAACCTTTTAATTTTAACTAAAATTTCATAAATCAGCACCTTTAAACCGTCGACTATAATAGAAAAGGTATATTTACCTTTTAAATCCCTTAATTCATGGTTCCATAGCCATTCAATACAATTAAACTAATAGCGATTGACTTTTGTAACTTTTAAAATTTAATCCGTTTTACTTAATGAACTATCTAAACGTTAAATTTTTCTAACCAAATTTTAATACAACACTATAATAACCCTATAAATATTAAATAAATAAATGTTACTAACTCACTAGTCGGAATAGTGGTTCCAAAACCACTATTTTTAACACTACTGAAAAACGAGCTGTTACACTTATACTGAAAATGACACATCCAACAAACCTCAAGAATTTTTGCCCAATTAGTTTGTGCATGATTCTATACAAAGTAATATCAATGGCTGCTGCAAATCGCCTCCAAAAAGTTTTAAAGGTATGTACCGATGAAGCCCAAAGTGATTTCGTCCCGAGAAGATTTATTACTGATAATGACCTTTTTGCCTATGAACTCATACATACTTTTAAGCAGAGAAGGATGGGAGAGAAAGGAAGCTTGACATTAAAGCTTGATATGAGCAATGCGTATGATAAGGTGGAACGAGTTTTCCTAGAGCAGATGATGCTAAAAATAGGTTTTGCTAGCTCATGTGTAGACTTTATAATGTATTGTATTAGCTCAGTCTTTTACTCAATATGCCTAAACAGAGAGATAGGGGAGAGGTTCAAACCAAAATGGGGATTACATCAAGGGGACCCGTTGAACCCTTATTTGTTTTTAATATGTAGCGTTTTTAATATGTAGCGAAGGTCTTTCCTCTCTTATAAGATTAGCTATTTAGGAAGGATTAATAAAGGGGACGAGGGTAAGTTGCAGAAGGCCCCTTATTTCTCATTTATTGTTTACTGACGTTTGTATTTTGTTTGGTGATGTGACAAAAAGAGGGTTGTATTTTGTTTGGTGATGCTACAAAAAGAGGGGCACATACTTTAAAGAATATATTGCGGGAGTATGAAATTTGTTTGGGGCAATGCATTAATTTTGAAAAATCATTTGCTTATTTTAGCTCAAATGTATCATAGCAAAGGAGGGAATTGATGTTTTTTTATCCTCAATGTCAGAATTTCTAGGGACCCAGAAAGATATCTGGGTTTACCTAATATGGTGGGCAAGAACAAGCGAAAGGCTTTGCAAATTCTAAAGGATCGACTGATGAGTAGGATTAATGGGTGGAATATAATTCATTTTTCACAAGGGGGAAGGAAGTCTTTATAAAATGAGTACTACAAACGATCCTGGCGTATTCAATGACGTGTTTCCTATTGTCGAATTCGCTGTCTTGAATTAGAGGGTATCATTGGAAAATTTTGGTGTTAAAAGAGCCATGGAAAGTAGGGTATCGATTGGTGCGAGTGGAGGAGATTGTGTAATTTGAAAGAGGATGGAGGATTAGGATTTAGATGCCTATCAAAATTTAATTTAGTGTTATTAGCAATGTAAGGTTGGTGTCTGATCTGTTATCCAAATTCTTTATTGGCACGATTGTTAAAAGCCAAATATTACAGAGTCAGATTTTTTAAATGCAAGATTGAGCAATTTACCTTCATATACCTGGAAGAGTGTGTGGACGGTGAAAGGGCTACTAAAGAAGGGATTATGCTGGCGAATCAGATCAGGAAATTAAGTCTTGGTTTTGGAAGATATGTGGGTGCCAAGAGCTATGGATTTCAAAATCCAAACACGAGCAAATGGTCAACATATATGTTATGTATCGTATTTAATTGATCAAACTACAAATTATTGGAGGGAAGGATAAATAAAAATTACCTTTAATGAAGAAGAGGCTGACAGGATCTTATGCATTCCTTTACCATGTCCACCACAGGAGGACAGGTTGGTATGGCGAGGTGAGGCTTCTGGGGAATACTCGATAAGGAGTGGGTACAAAATACTAATACAAGAAATACACCCGACTACTCTCAACAATGAACAACATGCTTACAACCCCTTTTATAAAAGACTTTGGCTCTTGGATCTGCCTTCTAAAATAAAAATTATGAATTGGAGGATTTTTATCAGTTATTTGCCTACTCAATACAATCTATACCAAAGGAGATAGGTGGGATCTGTGAACTGTCCCAAATGTACAGGCAAAGCAGAAAATGTTGAGCATGCTTTTCGAGATTGTTTAGCTGTAAAAGAAATTTGGGGAAAGTTAGGTATAGAATGGCCACAGGAACTAAACAAGGGTCAGTTTAAAGATTGGATGCTATACCTCTATTACAGCGTCTCAATACAAAAATGTCGAGTAATATCCTGTTCATTTTGGGCCATGTGGATAGCTAGGAACAAATACCTACATGAGGGGATACTACAAAATGGATCTGACATAGCATGTTTCATCACGAGTTAAATACAGGAATTGGAGGAACTTAACAAGAGGTTACCTGGTTGAAGAGTGGAGGGAGAGCGTTGGAGATCGCCGAAGGAGTCGTATGTGAAAATCAACTTTGATGCTGCTTTTCACAAACAAAGCAAAAGTTCATGTTCGAGGATAGTGGTCAGGGATTCAAGTGGGAGGGTTCTGAATTTTACCATGCGCCTGAATGAGCACATACCAACTGGTTTTGTTGCAGAGGCAATTGTGTGTGTCCAGGCCGTTCAGTTAGGGCCGGATTTTGGAATCATAAAGGCTGAAATTGAAGGCAATGTGTTGTCAGTAATAAAGGTGAGAATAGGGAATACAGATCAATCTGAAATTAGTGCCTATGTATTAAGCGTTAGAATGCTAAGCTCTAATTATGAAGCATGCTTGTTTAGAAACACATCGAGATAGGCAAATAAAGTGGTGCATGCATTAGCAGTGGAGGAGTTAAAAGGAACAGGGGGTACTTATCTACAAAATGGATTTCCTCGGTCGACTGCTATGGAGGTAGAGGATGATCGCCGAAGAGCATCTCTGAGAGAGTAAGTGGCGTAATAAGGATTGCATGGTGGATAGAACAAAAGAATCGATCAAGTTTGAAAAGGGTTACTGTCAGTTAGGGGTTTATTGAGTGAAACCTCAGTCAAAATGGTCTCTTGATGAACAAAGTGGATGGGTTCAGTGGGGGTACCTCGGAATCAAGCTGGTTGAAGAAGACATCGGCTTTTGTGAGGAGTTTTGGACTCTTGAGAGAGGTGCATCCGGTTTCTAGCATGAGTATCGACGAACGGACAATCAGTCGGTGAACGGGAACTGCTGGGTACTGGATGTTTCAAGAGGAGTTTCGATCGTGGAAAGGCTGGCTTCTGATTAGGGACGTTTGTTTGGTTCTTTCTTTTTGTTTTAAGAAACCGATTGGGTTCCTTCAGGGTTTGCTTTAATTTCTTGTTTTTTATTTTTATTTTTTATTCTTTTGAAATAAATGCAAGCCAATTGTCTTTTTCAAAAAAAAAATTATACTAAAAAAATTAATTTTATTTCTTCAAAATAAAAAATATAACACTTAAATTAATTTCAAGGTGAGATTGGGTCTTCTATAAAATTTTGAGTTCGAGTTCAGGACGAATTTTTTTCTTAAGAGTTAAGGTCGGAGCGAGATCAAAACAGATTAAGTTGGGGTCGAATTGGGCAAAAATTTGCCCCGCCCCACCCTATTGCCATCTCTACTTTTGTTTTTCATTTTTGAACATAAATACAAACTTTTTATATTGAGGGCCGATGGTTATTAGGGAAAGGGGTTCTTAGCCCCCAAATCATTGTACTCTACTTTTAAAAAAAATTTACTTTAAGCCCCTCAAAATTTTTAAAAGTTCTAATTTAAATCTTTTAAAATATTAAAACTTTTAATTAAAATCTTCAAAAATTTATGTAAAACCTCCAAAGTTTTTTGAAAGTTTTAATTAGATTAACCAAAATTTTTGGAAAATCTCATTAAATTATATATATAACAAAATGGTTTTTCAGTGCTCTAACACTATTATGTAGTTCCTGTTTGTTTAGTAAATTAGTGAAGGAAAATACAGCAGTAATTGACCCTCTATATTCTAATTGCTCAATTCTGAGTAGGAAGCTTCCTGACCCCCTCCATTCCCTTAGGGACTTGAAAAGAAAAAGAAAGGAACAGAGATAGGAAGCTTCCCTGCCCCTGCCCCTGCCCCTGACCCTATCCATATCCCTCCTCCTTTACTATCTGTTATGCCTCTAATTCCAAATTTCCATTTCAACCTAAACAGGATGCTTTCTATTCCATCATCTTTATGGTCCTCTTTTTTCCTATATGAATATATATATATTCACAGTTTCTTCTCAATTTAACATTGTTAGATTAATGGTATTCAAATACATGTGAAAATGCAGGGGAAGATTATTATATTAACTGTAAATTAAACTATGATTAAATTTAAAACAGACTTTCGACATTGCCTGCCTCCACAATACTAGTATATATTTACAAATCAATCTCAACCTTACAGGAAAATAAGAGAAATAGTAGCAGCAGTAGTAGTACAGGTCTATAAGATGATATATTACGTTATTAACTCTAAGATGCACCTCATAGAGTAGCTAGAGACAGATGGAGAAAGGGAAACCCTAGGGTGATCACTCTCCAATCCGTAGTCCATCATCGGACGGTACTCCAAATCTTCATCATGATCATGCACAAACTCTGGGATCTCAACCTCCTTCCTCTTCACGTGCTCCCATAGATAGTCCACCTGCTCACATATCACAGTTTCCCGTACAACCTACCACACCCACGCCCACCCCAACGTCTCTATTAACGCTAAATCAATATATGCTTAAGAGAATACGAATGAAAAGGTTTGGTTTGGTTGTTTACCCTCCGCTGAAGAGAAAGCGGCCAAAGGTGGCGAGGAAGAGACGGGCCTGGAGGCCAGGGTGCAGGAAGTATACGGCTTGGAGATTATCCCTAATGTTGATAGGGATGGCCTCGTAGATCCACCGTAGCCCTGAGATTCCAGGGAAGTTGTCGCTCCTTTGAACCCCGGTGTGCACGTACAACACCGAAAACCTCCTCTTTCCTAGCCTTGGAAATATATGCTCTTCCAAATAATTCTTCACAACCTCAACGATCAATAACCGAGCTGATCAACCCAAATCTTCTTTAAACAGAATAATAATAGCAAATCAAGAAAAAGAAAAAGGGAGATGGAGGCGTGGGGATCACTAATTATTAGGGAAGAATTTTCCGATAATACGAAGAATCTTGTGACCTTGCTTATCTTTGCCGCGGATCTTGAAAATGTCGAGTTTGTGCAGGAGGAGTTCTTGATCAGCCTCGGAAATCTGGGATGACATGATTGTTGGGATTTTTGTGATAATTTTAAAGAAAGTAGCCGAGAAAAAGTATTGAGGAATATGGAATTCAGTAGACTCATTTTTTCTTTTGATATATGTATTTTTATTTTTCAAGTTTTATTTCATTAATTAGAAATTATAATTTAATTTATTAATTTTTAATATTTATAAGTTAAATTATTTTATTAACTATTAAAAGATAATATTTGAATTTTTTATTAAATTAGGTTTTCAAATCATCGAATTTATATATTAAGGGGTGAAATTTAATTTAAAAAAAAATCAAAGTTGTTAGTAAAATTTAATAAAATTCAAAGCTTAACAGTAAAATTCAACTCATAAGAGTTGAATGCAAAATTTACCCATATTTTAAAAAGGGTAAACTACACCCATGGTCATTTTTGTTTACCTTAGGTTACGTTTTAGTCACTTATGTTTGAAATGTTACGTTTTAGTCATTTACGTTATCATGTTGTAACATTTTAGTCACTGAGCCATTAATCGTCGTTAATGGTGTAACGGTAAGCTGACGTGGCACGTTAAATCATCATTTCAATCAAAATTTTAGGTTAAATTATACAATTGATCCCCATATTTTTTTCATTTTAAGTAATTTATTTTTTTTATTTTATGTTCTTTAAACTTTCCTCTTTTTTCCATTCTCTTTTGTTTCTCCCTCTGTTTTCATATCTTTCCCATTTCTTTTAACATATTAGAAAGTCGAATTGGCAGTGAAAAAAGAAGTAGGAAATCGACTATCATCATTTGCCTATAACCAAAACCCTATAACCAAAACCCATAAACCCATACCATGCTTCTTTCTTCACTACCAATTCGACTTCCTGGTATGTTAAAATAAATAAAGAAGGTAGGAAAACAGAGGGAGAAGCAGAAGAGAATGGAAAATAAAGAAAATAAATAATGAAAGTTAAAATAACATAAAAGAATTAAATTGCTCAAAACGAAAAATTATGGGAACCAATTGTATAATTTAACCTAAAATTTTTGTTTGAAATGATAATTTAACATGCCACGTCAGCTTACCATTACACCATTAACGACAATTAACAGCTCAGTGACTAAAATGTTACAACACAATAACGTAAGTGACTAAAACGTAACATTTCAAACATAAGTGACTGAAATGTAACCTAAGGTAAACAAAAGTGACCATGGGTGTAGTTTACCCTTTTAAAAATATAATGGCAAATATCAATAAAAATTTCAATTTTTACATATAGTGTGATGGTGAATTTGCACTTTAATCCTAAAATATTTAAATAAGTTTATTTGTAAATAAATTTGATATTTGATGAATATGAATAAATCATATTTAAATCATAATTCTTGAATTAATGAAAATAATAAGTACTTGAAATTTTATCACACATACATGCATGTGAAACCATGTATTTAGAATGCATGAGTGTATTTATAGATAACATACAATAAATAATGAATTGTAAGATGTGAGACTAATAATAATATGTATGCAATATGTACAAAATTAAAATAAAAAAATTTTAAATTGTGACACTAACTCAAAGGACGACATTATCAATAAGATTATGACATACCCTCGATATGGGTGAAAATAATTAAATAATATATATTAAGAATTCACATAAGAACTTAAATGTTGTAGTTTAGAAGAGCGTATGTTGGTATTTTGGGTTCAAATTCCATTATAAACATTAATATTTTTTTTAGATTTTATCTGAAAAGATAAAAATACTCTTAAATTAATATTTATTGCTTTGTTAAAATAAGGGCATTTTGACAATTTAATGACTGAATTGGGATGTGGTTATGGGTGGCGCCAACTCAGTCAATATCTATATATATAGTAAGTACAAATATAAAATTGATGTAGGTAATAATGTATACATAATAAAATTAAAATGTATAAAGAAAATTCAAGTAAAGCTTTGGTCAAATGCCACTATAAGCATATATATTCTTATTTTTTAAATAAAAAGATTAAAGTGTCTAATTGACTTGTGACACCAACTTAATTACGAATTTAAACAATAGTATAGATATTTGTATGCAATGTAAATTAAAATTTTTATAAGGAGTATAAAAAATATATATTTGAAATTCAAAATTGTTAAGTAGATATTAAAATACAACTTACAGAAGTCGTCCTTTAAAATTTTTTATTTAATCTCTATATTTTATGAGAATTTGAATGTAGATATCACAATCGTCCCCTGATTGGTTGAGTTGGGGAAATTGAAAAAGCCAAAAGAGTTGGATGGTAGGATATTTACTTCACTTCCACTTTCGACATTCGTTTTCATCATCCCCTTTATATATTTTTTCATATACCAATATAAAATCTAAAGGATTTGCTTTCTTATTTTGGTCAGAAAAGGTGGATTACATTCCTAAATCTAGAAAAGCTTCAAACAAAGTCGAAACTGGAGTTAGCTTTAATGCACCATGGCAAAGGATTTGGATATATCAATGTTTTTAACTCCGTCAAGCTCAATCCCACCGATTTAATTAAAAAATTATTAAAATGATTCAAATAAAAAAATTTGATTTAATCGTCAGTTCAACTATCGATTCAATTAATTTTTCAATCACTTTAATTAATTTGTATCAATTTCCAGTCTAACTAGTTCAAAATCACTTTTCGAACCTATTCTCTAATTTGTTCTCAGTTCAACCCGATTCAAGCCTATAGCAAATCTTTGATATATATATATTTTTAACTATTATATACATTCTAATATTAATAGTGGGGTGATTTTATCATTCTAATATATTAAATTTATTTAATAATTTATAAAAATAGAATGATCTACTTACACTGCTTTAAAATTAGAGTGGTTTCAGATTATTTTGTAACTTTTTATACTATTAATACTTTAATATTTCAACTATTGAATTTATTAAAAATATTTATATATATTTAACTGTTGAAAGTTTTTTTTACATAAAACGAATAGTTAATTATTTTAAATTTATGTCAAATTTGACATGCATTATCTATATGAATAAAACATAAAATATAAAAGCTGAATTGTTAAAATATCATTCATATAAAAATATTACAAAATGGTGTAAAACCAATTTTTTAAGTGTTACACCCCTATAAGTGAATCACTCCCCTATTCCCTTTTTTTTGTTTCGATTAGCAAAAATCTAAGAGCATGATAGCATATTAGCTTTACGTTGCCAAGGAGTTCCTCAAACTTTCGCTGTCCATTGGTCGCCCCCCTCCCCAAAAAAAACCTTCCAAAAAATAAAAAAACCTTCTAAAAACCTTTCAATAATTGTGTTGTTTTTCCCCCAATAAACAATGGAAACAATCGAGGAAACTCAATAGGAAATAGAATAATTCTACTTGCTACATTCACAGGGGTCCACGGTATCCATTTCAGAATTATCAAGATGCAATGGCAATTTGTGGGTACTACAGATATTCTAATTTGTTCATCACATTTACCTACAATGCCAAATACTAACGATATAAGGATAGACGAGATATAATGTCAAGGGTTCTCAGACTAAAACTAGGCTCTTCATGCAAGACATTGTTGACACAATTTTTTTTGATAAAATGGGGTCGACTTAGATTTTGAAAACAAAAACAAATATGAGAGTCGCCACCATTCTTTTTTGATGAGGTGTGATCGGGTCACCTCGAAAATGGTTATTTTTAATAAACAGTTTAGATTTATTAAAACAATGCTTTTGGCCTGCGAAATTCAGAAAAACAGGTTCGGGAGTCGGTTACGTACGAAGAAGGATTAGCACCCTCGTAACACCCAAAAATTGGTACCTAGTTGATTAATTAGTGTCTTAGTGTCGAAGATTGAAAATTTTGAAGAGTTTTTTTTAAATACTATCCTTAAAAAAACTCGAATAACATGGATTGAAATTTAAGATTTTCTTGTTCTGAAGGAATATCACATCCAGCACGTTAAGACACGATACTTTAAACAGTCAAAACCAAGATCACTTTATGATTTCAAAAAACCATACTTTGAAGTTTTAAGAGGATATTTGGCTATTTGGTCAATCGAGAAATCGAAACCCAGCACGTTAGGGCACGCTTTCTCGAATTTCCAAATGCAAAATATTGCCTTTATTATTTTTTAGAGAAATCCTCATATTGAGAAAACAACATGTCATATCCAATGTGTTAGGACACAACGTATCGAATTCCCGATACGAGAATACATGCCGAAAATTTGCTTATTTAAAAGATATTTAGCTATCTAGGGTTTAAAAAAGGGTTCATGCCCAGTAAGTTAGGACACGATCTTTTCTTAATTCCCGAGATCGTTTAAAACTTGAGTTTGAAAATATTCGTGTATTTAGATTTATTGTGAAAATTGAAACCCAATAAGTTAGGGTACGACCTTCTCGAATCTAAACACGAGGTTTTGCTTATTCAAAAATCATAATTTATGCATTGAATAAAATTAATCTAACACGAAATAGTAGAAGTAAAACACGATGTTAATGCTCGTAACAAAACAATAATGAATTCGATAATGTAAGTAGGAATAATATGAACAATCATCAAAAATAAAATAAATAAATATAAGAGACAAATCAATCATATAATTGCAAGTAAATAAACGAATAGAATTAAAACAGTCTTTTAAAATAATAATGAACATGTATATAAATAAATAAATAATAATAACAATAAAGAAAATGAATCAAATAAAAAATGTAAAGATATATATATATATGTATATTTTAAAATTGTGAAATATATATGTATATATATAAATTATAATATGTGTGCATCTATGTATTATAAAATGTATATAGGTATACGTATATTTTAAGATTATAAAGTATATGTAAAAAAAAGAATACATGTATGTATATATATATAGGAGTTATAAAATGTGAAACAAATATATATTATAAGAATGCATGTATATATATATTTTAAAGTTATAGAATATAAAACACATATGTATGTATAAATATATAAATCATAAAATATATGTGCGTATGTATATTATAAAAATGTGTATATGTACGTGTATAACAAATTTTTAAACAAAGATATAAATAAGCAACAAATAATTAAATGAATAAATAAATGATTAAGATAAAAGGGCTTAATTCTAGCTCAAATTAAATTGGTAGGATAGATTAAGATAAAAATAAATGAATAACTAAAGGGAACAATTTCAAATGCGCAAAGAAAAGCGGAGATTAATTTGGAAAACATCCCATTTCGGCAAAACGGCGTCGCCCCAAAGAGGTACCCACGCATGGTCATTGGACCAAATCAAAAAAGAAACAAAATCATGTGCCCAAAATCAGGAAATGCAACAAAGACCGCGTCGAAAAAGCCGTAAAAGCGGAGGGGCCTATTGCGCAAATGGCCCCTTTGACGAAAACATGCAAATCCCCCTTCTAGAGCGGGTCGAGTAGCGAGTCAGAGACTAAAACGACGTCGTTTGGTCTCTGAACCTAAACCCCAAAACGGCGCCGTTTAAAATACTTTATTTAAACCAAAATTTTTTTTAAAACATTTCATTTTTTCAATGTTCAGAAAAAAAAGGCAGAACCACCCCCCTTTCTCTCAAAACTACGGCCAGGATCCGGCCAAGTGCTCCGGCGCACCTCCGTAGCTCTGCCGCAAGTGGTGGCCGGAGGTGCAAACTCGAGCCTTTCTGGTCCCTTTTGAACCTGGTGGCCTCTAGAGCATGGATTCAACGTCGAATCTCAAGAAAGGTGAGCCCAAACCCGAAAAAAAGAGGAGAAACCGTTCGGTCTCTCCTCCTCCGGCGCGGCGCAGGTGAGATTTTCTTCTTCTTTTTATTTTAGTTTATTTTTTAGTAAAAAGAAATATGAAAATAAAATAAAAATAAAAAGAATCGAATAAGAAAGTAAAATAAAACCTCTCAAATGCTTTGTTTTCGTTTTTTATTTAATATTCGTAAAAAAGGGAAGAAGAAATTACAGTGATGATATTTGGCCTTTTATAGCCGATTACAACTGTTAATCTCTATTTTTTTTTTTGTTTCCATTAACTATTATTATTACACGCATGCCTCTCTGCCATTGCATTCAATTTTTTTTGCAGGTGTCAGAGGCGTGGAGGGCCAGTGATAGGCGAGCGGCGCAGGTGTGCGAGGAGATCACACGTAGATTGAAGGGCAGCGGCTGCATGTGGCAAGGGATTTTTTCTTTTTGCTAAAATTTTTTAAGTTTGTAGGCTTGTTTAGTTTTGGGCTTGCTGAGTTGGGGTTTTTGTTGGGTTGTTAGGTGTTAGTTTGGTTTAAGTAGTGGGCTGGTCTAATTGAGCCATTGCAATTTTGGGTTTGGGCCACTGCTATAATGGACTGTTTTATTTTTATTATTTGGGTTTGTTTTGCTGGTATGGGCCCAGGCAAAATTTGGGCCTTACACATAACAAAAAAGAAACATTTTGGATTAGTTTTAGCTGGTAATTTGCAAAACTTATGAAACTTCATTTCTTTTTTATCAACATCTTTTTCTAGTTGTTTATAGTTATCTTCAATTTTTGACAACTACATATACTATTGAATTCCAAAAATGTGGGCTTTCACATGCACATTTATTGTTTTGGTTGTATCCAAATAATAAATGCAAGACTGCAACTGATATTGATAAAATCCTATCAGCTGAAATTCCAGATCAATATGGTGACAGAATTGGTCATCATGCAGTGAAAGAATTTATGATCCATGGACCTTATGGTGCTGCATATGCAACAACTCCTTGTATGAGTAAAGGAAAAAGTTTTAATTTTTTTTCCAAAGTCTCTTGTTGTGAATTGGCCATTCATGCAATGACAAACTTAGGTTGCGAAGTTGCGAGCTCATTTAAACTTGCAAACTCAAATGATGCAAGCTCATTGAAAGATGCGAGCTCATCGAAAGCTGCGAGCTCTCCCAAAGACGTGACCTCATCAAAAATATGAGCTCAACCTAAGTTGCTAGCTCATCAAAGTGTGAGCTATTAAGGGTTTTGACGAACCCCCAGATGAAGTGCGTGCAGGGTTTGTATGTGCTAAAATTGATGGTTTTGTTTAATCTGTTTGTTTAAGTTAACTTGTTAGAAAAAAGTAGAGTTAGTATTGATTTGATGTTTTTAGCTGTTGATTTTACTTAATTAGTTTGTGTACAAGTTTTATCTTTGCCTTCCCAAGATGTTTAGTGGGATTGATTAATTTTTTGAAAGAATTTTTCATATATTTTGTAATTTTTGGAATGAAAACTGATGATGATTATACAAGCAGTTTATTCCATCTGTTAAGTGTTCTTTTTTATTTTCTCTCTTATTATCTTTGTTCTGGTTTCTCAATTCTAAAACACCAACATCTACACAGTCTAAAACAATCATTAATGATGATGGTTTTCCAAATTATAGAAGTAGAGATAACGAACATGTGGTAATCAAGAATGGATTCGAGCTAGATAATAGATTTATTGTGCCTCATAATGTGGATTTGTTGGTCAAGCATTAATGTAGAAATTTTGTAGCTGGACTAAAACTATCAAATATTTTTTTTAAATACATTAATAAAAGACCAGACAAAGCCAAAGCTGTTTTGGAAGCAAAAAGTAGTACTGCAATACAAAACAACTTGAGTCGAGATACTGAAGTTGATGAAATCAGAACATACCTAGATTGTAGATATCTCTTGAAATATGAAGTTGTTGGAAATTGTAGATTGCACGTTCATTAGATATTATTAATGGATCACTTAGTGTGATTCATTAACACTTATTCAAATTAGAAAGTGATGATTCATTCATCCAATAAATACATTTGATTTCCATGAGACATGTTCCTTTTAAGAAGTATGTCCAATACAAGGGGTTGTGGCTTTTCAATAGTGTCCATTGAGTGCATATAAATAAAGAGACTATGGTGCTCAAAATATAATCATTACAATCAATCCAATTTCAAAAATTATACTAAAAGTTAGAGAATTCCTCGATTTTTCCAATCAAAGGAAATAAAAAAAAACTTTGTTGTATCCTAAGAGGAACTTTGTCTTAACTCTCTAACAACTTTGTGTGGGGCAAGTTGTTCTCTTTGGAAAGTGTCACCAGCGCCTCAAAGTTTACTATTTTAATTTCATATCATATCCGGATCTATCGTCTCTACTCAAATTCTCCAACAATCAAAGAAAACAAAATTAGAGATAGCGATGGAGGCTACCACCGCATTCAAAGTGATGAACCAATACTTTGTGAAACTATTAATTAGTTTTCAAAGGACTACAGTCATTGAAGAAATCCAATAGGATTTAACATCATTTCAATTTCACACCTTACAACCAACTCAATGATAAAATTTACAAACTTCAATTTCAATTATGTTTTCTTATTACAATTAATAACTTCTTTCACTTTCATTATTAACATATTTTGAATAATTAATTTTTTTATAGATGTAATCAGAATTCTGACCTTCATGACAAGAGTTCAATTAAACAATAGAATAGATGAAGTACAAAAGTGTGACATTTACATTCAAGATGTCCTGTGAGTACTTTTAAACTCAAATTCTAGCAATAAACTTTCATTATGTAATTATTCTCATCAATTTCAATTACTGAATCTTAAAAATATCATGATTGTGAACTTTAATAGTGGTCAAACTACTAAAGTTATCCTCTATGCTGACTTGGCATCAATAATAAATTAAAATCAAATCCGAAACAATATTGTGAGTCCATTGATAGTTAAATTGTATAAATGCTAATCTTTTCTATCACAAAAGTATTTTGTTTACTAATTAAAATCAATAAAAACAACAAATAAAATGGTGTTGTAGGGGTTCTCTATGTTGCCTCAGGCTCAACATAAAAAAATATACTGAGATATTGACATCCTAGAAACTGTTGAACTAAAGAACAAGTGCAAAAATAACCGGTATATTTAGCTAATATACATAATGCATTCCTAATTCGTTTACTAACAATATTACAGGTACAAAAATGAACCAATCAATGTCCAATACATTCAACAAGAGAACAATATCGAAAAACTACAAGTTAAATATACAACAATAGTTGAACTACACAATACCAATCCAACAATAACCAAGGTAGCTCAAATAATATCATATCGTTTCATTTATAAAAATAAGATAAAAAATCAAAAACATAATAACTGTTAGAATTGAGTGACCCGAATTCTCATTTAAATAAAATACAATAGTAAAATAAAATAAAAGTAAAATCCATATAGAACTACACTTCTTTTATTTTATTTTTAGAATAAGGTTTTTTAAACTTTATTAAACTCCATCTATTTGATATTAATTAGAATAAGGTATTTCAATCTTACTACACTCCTATTAGAATATCTTGTTAAACTTCATCTATTTGATATTAATTAAAATAAGGTGTTTCAATCTTACTACACTCCTATTCGAATATGGTTTTACGATCCTATAAATAGACATAGTCCACTCCTCTTGTAATCATTCGAATTCGACATAGTGAATTATCTTCTCCTCTGCCCGTGGGTTTTTCCCAAAAGGGTTTCCACATAAAAGTCTAGGTGTTCTTTATTTTTTTTTCTCTTTTTCTTTGCGATACATTGTCATTATCGACGTTCTATTTTTCACAAATTGGTATCTGAGCTTCTAGGTTGTTCATCTCGATCACGGTAATGACGCCTTTAAAGTATGAAATTTCGCTGTTGGATTGCAACACCAAATTCGTGTTGTGGCAGATAAAGATGTAGATAGTTCTTGCGCAGATGGATCTGGAGGATGCCCTGCTAGGGATAGATAAAATACCTTCGACATTGACAGAGGAAGAGAAGAAGTATAAAGATCGAAAGGCGTTAACACAGTTACATCTGCATTTGTTTAACGAAATTTTGCAGGATGTGATAAAGGAGAAGACCGCCGCTACATTATGGAAAAGGCTGGAACAAATATGTATGTCAAAAACTCTAACCAGTAAGTTGCATATGTAGCAACGTCTTTATGCTCATCGTTTGGAGGAAGGTGCGTCTGTGCACGAACTCTTAACAGTGTTCAAAGAAATTCTCTCATACTTGGAGGCCATGGAGGTTTAATATGATAAGGAAGATCTAGGGTTGATTCTACTTTGTTCGTTGCCCCCGTCTTATTCAACCTTTAGAGACACAATTTTATATAGTCGCGAGTCTCTCATAGTTAATGAGGTTTATGATTCTTTGATCTCATATGATAAGATGAAGTATCTTGTGGTTAAACCCGACTCTCAAGAAGAGGGTCTCATTGTTTGTGAGAGACAAGATCGAAATGCTAATGATGATTGTGGAATGACACAGGAACGGAATCCCCGCGATAAATCTAAGGGTAGATCGAAGTATTCAAACAGAGGTAAAACTTATAACTTCTACAAGAAGAAATGACACATTAAATTTGAGTGTTATAAATTGCAGAATAAAATCAAAAGAGGGGATACAAATAAAAAGGGAAAACAACCAGTAAAATCTAGTGAAGCTGATGTTATAGAAGACTACAGCGATGGTGAATTTCTAGTCACTTTTGTCAACAATTCTAAAGTGAGCGATGAGTGGATCCTTAATCCGAGCTGCACCTTCCATATGAGTCCCAATCGGGACTTGTTTATAACTTACGAAACAGTGTCCGAAGGTGTTGTTTTGATGGGAAATAATGCTTCGTGTAGAATCATAGTTGTTGGAACGATTAATGTTAAGATGTTTGACGAAGTTGTCAGAACACTTAGTGACGTGTGACATGTTCTAGAATTGAATAGAAATTTAATTTTGTTGAGTACTCTTGATACAAAAAGGTATAAATACACAGCTGAAAGTAGGGTTTTTGAGATTTCTAAAGGTTCCTTCGATGTGATGAAAGGGCAAAGAAAGACTATCAAGTTATATGTTTTGTAGGGTTCTACTGTTACTGGTGATGCAGCTGTCACTTCCTCTTCCTTGTTAAATGATGATATTACTAAACTTCGGCATATGCGCCTAGGACATATGAGTGAGAATATCATGGTAGAATTGACCAAGGAATTTGCAAACTAAAGTTCTGTGAGCACTGCGTTTTGGGAAGCGAAAGAGAGTTCGATTCACCAAAGGAATCCATAACACGAAGAGAACGTTAGAGTATATTCATTCTGATTTGTGGGTGCCATCTAGAGTGCCTTCGAGAGGTGGAGTGAATTCTATGCTAACTTTTATTGATGATTTTTCCAGAAAAGTTTGAGCGTTCTTCCTGAAGCAGAAAAGTGATGTATTTTCCGCATTTAAGTCTTGGAAAACTATGATTGAAAAACAGATGGGAAAACAAATAAAACACCTTCGCACAGACAATGGCTTAGAGTTTTGTTTTGATGAGCTTAATGAACTATGCAAGTCAGAAGGAAGCGTGAAACACTTGACAGTTCATCATACTCCATAACAAAACAGTGTTGTAGAACGAATGAACAAAATGATCATGAAGAAAGTTCGATGTATGTTGTTGAATACTAACTTACCAAAGTCATTTTGGGCCGAAACAGCCTTTACTGCATGTTTTTTTTATCAACTGATATCCATCCATTGCCATTGAGAAAAAGACTCCACAAGAGGTATGGCCTAGTAATCATACTAATTATTCTGATTTAAAGATCTTTGAGTGTCCTACGTGTACTCATGTTGATGATGGAAAATTGGAATCGAGATCCATTAAATGTGTTTTATTGGTTATAAAACTGGTGTAAAAGGGTATAAGTTATGGTGTCCTAAAAATAGAAAAGTTGTGATTAGCAGAGATGTTGTTTTTGATAAAATTGTTATGTTACCTAACTTATCTCTTAAAGAATATTCCAATAAAGAACATCAAAAGCAGGTGGAGCATCAGATTAATCCAAAATCTACAACAGAGTCGACTCCTTAAGCCAGTACAAAAATTCAGAATAGAGTTGCTTCTTCACCTCAATACTCTGTCACCAAAAACAGAACTAGCAGAGAAATTAAACCTCCAAAGAAGTATGCTAAGGCTGATCTAGTTGCTTATGCTTTAAATGTAGCTGAAGATATAAATACAAACTAAGAGCCATCTAAATATTCTGAGGCGGTTAGCTGTGAAGACTCAGAAAAGTGGACGTTTACTGTGCAAGAGGAGATTGAATCACTCTATAAAAACAGAACATGGGATCTTGAGAAACTTCCTAAAGGTAAAAAGGCTATTCGTTGTAAACGAATGTTTAAAAAGAAAGAAGGGACTCTAGAAGTTGAAGAACCCAGATATAAAGCAAGGCTTGTTGCAAAAGGTTACAGTCAAATTTCAAATGTGGAATTTACAGATGTGTTCTCCCTAGTTGTGAAGCATAGTTCGGTTCGAGCTTTGCTCTGTATTTTGGCCATGCTTGATTTGGAGCTTGAGCAATTAGATGTAAAAAATACATTTTTGAATGGAGAACTTGAGGATGATATTTACATGCAACAACTAGAGGGTTTTACAGTCTCAGAAAAAGAGAAATATGTTTACTTGCTGAAAAAATCCCTTTATGATTTGAAACAGTCAGCAAGACAATAATACAAGAGGTTTGATTCCTTTATGACTTTTCATGATTTCAAAAGAAGTAGCTTTGATAGTTGTGTTTACTTTAAGAAAAACAGTGATGGTTCTTTTGTGTATCTACTCCTTTATGTTGATGACATGTTGATAGCAACGAAAGATAAATGAGAGATAAGAAAGGTCAAAGCCCAACTAAGTGAAGAATTTGAGATGAAGATTTGGGACCAGCAAAGAAAATACTTGGTATGGAGATTCTCAGAGATAGAAAAGTAAGTAAGTTGTACCTAACTCAGAAGGGGTACATTGAGAAAGCTCTTTACAGGTTCAATATGCAGAGTGTTAAACCTGTTAGTACTCCTTTAGCAGCCCATTTCAAACTTTTATTAGCTTTATCTTTACAATCAGATGATGAGATTAAGTACATGTCACATGTTCCATATTCTAGTGCAGTGGGATCTCTCATGTATGCTATGGTTTATTCACGTCCAGATTTATCATATGCAGTCAGTGTAGTTAGCAGATACATGGCGAATCCAAGTAAAGAACACTGGAAAGCAGTTCAGTGGATTTTAAGATACTTACAAGGTACTACTGATGTTTGCTTACAGTTTGGAAGAACTAGAGATGGAGTCATTGGGTATGTTGATGCTGATTTTTCTAGAGGCCCTGATAGAAGAAGATCTCTCACATGTTATGTCTTTACAATTGGAGGTTGTGTAATCAGTTGCAAAGCCACATTACAAACTACAGTCACTTTGTCTACCACTGAAGTTGAGTACATGATGGTTAATGAGGCTTGTAAAGAAGCCATCTGGTTGAAGGGACTCTTTAGTGAACTCAATAAAGACCTTTAAATCAATACAGTATTTTGTGACAGTCAAAGTGTCATCTTCCTTACAAAAGACCAAATGTTTCATAAGAGAACAAAGCACATTGATGTTTAGTATCATTTTGTTCGTGATATTAGTGCTTGTGGTGATATTGTTGTGAGAAAAATTAGTATTCATGAAAATCCTGCAGATATGATGACTAAGTCACTTCCTATAACCAAGTTTGAGCATTGCTTAGACTTGGTTCGTGTTCATTGTTAAAGTTAAACCCTTAAGGGGTTTTATGGAAGAGGTGAAGAACTTGTTCATTGAGAATTCGTGTCAAGGTGGAGATTGTTAGAATTAAGTGACCCGAATCCTTATTTAAATAAAATACAGTGGGAAAATAAAATAAAAGTAAAATCCATATAGAACTACACTTCTTTTATTTTATTTTTAGAATAAGATTTTTTAAACCTTATTAAACTTCATTTATTTGATATTGATTAGAATAAGATGTTTCAATCTTACTACACTCCTATTAGAATATGGTTTTACAAGCCTATAAATAGACATAGCCTACTCCTCTTGTAATCATTCGAATTCAACATAGTGAATTATCCACGTAAAAATCTGGGTATTCTTTATTTTTCTTTCTCTTTTTCTTTGTGATACATTGTCATTATCGACGTTCTATTTTTCACAATAACCATTATGATTGTAATCTAGAATGGAAGGTTCAAATTAACTGCTTCAAAAGCAAATGTAGAAGCTTTATATGGCTAGTACTATAATGCATGCAACCAATGTGGTACCTGTTTATGCTTCTTTGCTGGAAAATTCCGGTGCCCTCAACAACATGGTAAGAAACACTACACCTTAACTAAGTTTCCCTTAATTTTACTTGAAAAAAAAAAGAAACAAAATAACTATTGACTTATTATTTTATCCTTACAATAATATAAGATTAAGAAATTTGGTTTACAGTTGTAAATTGAATTTGATGATCAAAGATGCAACTGGAAAATTTGATGTTGTTTTTGGGAAACAACTGTTCTAGAATTAATTAATGTTAGCAATGACAACAAAATGGTCTTACCTGAACCATTCTCACAACTTAAAGGAGAAACTAGAACATTTCAAGTTGGTCTAACTGGGCTAATACAATCAGCTTCAAATTGTTCGATTGTGATGATAATAGGAAAAGGAAACGTAAAGCACTGCAACCAAAATCACTACCACAATCTGAAAATACAAGCACACAATCTGAACATTTCTCCTACACATGCTACACAAACATAAGAAGTTGGTATTTACAAAAAATTCATCATCACCGATTACCAAACAAGTTTCAAGAGAACTAACCCTATAAAATGTACCATTAATATTATTACCACCAGGGGCAAGGAAACAAAATTTGATCCGGCATAAATACAAGTAGTACAGATTGAAGTGACAAATCAAGTTATTTTTACAAATTTGAAATTATTTTGAAAGCTGGGCTTATGACTAATGAATCACTTTTTTCCCTCTCTTTTGTAAAGGGAATCAAACAAACCTTTGATGGAAATAAAATTGTTTGATTCCCATCTACTATAATACATACTTGAAAGCTTCATTAATTATATAGTCTTTTGTGATGGACTACTTTTAAAATGAAAATTATTTTCTTTCGGAATCATGTAATTTTTATTTTCTCTTATATCATGGTACATATTGTTCAAAAATCTTAATACAAATTAACTACCAAATGTCGCAGCAACGCGCAGCTCATTTTCTAGTATATATAATAATTTAAAATACAATATCAATAAAAATAAACCTATAATTGTTCTCTATTTTAAATTTATCTATATAAATTTACACGTAAATTATTTAAAATATGGATATTATAACATCTTACATTAATTAATTTGATGTAATAATTTAAAAATATATAATTGTTAATTTAATTGTAAGTTAATCTTTTGGCTTAAATCTGTCAAAAGTTCATGTACTCTTTTGAAATTTAAAATTTAGTCATTGTATTTTAACCTTAAGACTTTGAATTCCTTTACTCTTTTATTTAAAAAATTTTGATCATTTCGTCCAATTTTGCAATTATAAAAAAGACTAACTTTTTTATCCCTTAATGTGTATAGTTTTTAGTCAATTTAGTCCTTATTATACAATATGATTGTCTAAAAGAACTTTTTAAAATTGAAGTGACAATTGGATCATTTTGTGTAACCAAATTATAATTTTGGTAACATTTTGACAAAAAAATTTTAAGTTTATTAGTGGGAAAAGCGCTATGGTTAGGAGGCTAATTTTTCATTTAAGCCTTCTATCAACCAAACATCAAAATTTACATTTCAACCAAATGAATCAAACAGGGTCATGTAATATAACCGACATTATACCTCGAATCTAACATTGTCATAAATTTATTACCAAAGTAGTCTTACATTCCTTGAACCAAATGCACTCTAATAGTAAACATTATACCTCAAATCTAACATTGTCATAATTTTGTTACCAAAGTAGTCTTACATTCCTTGAACCAAATGTACTCTAATAGTAAAATGGTCCCTAAGCTATACTCTGATTCCAAATTTTCGCTTAAAGTCTTTTTAGTCATAAGTAGTCCCTTAAGTTTTATTACATCACATGTTTTGGCCCAAAATATAACCACTTTAAAAAAAAATATGACACTTTTAGTAAATAAAATTTTGACACATGACATAATTTGAGCATGTCATCACTGAAGTGGCTTTTATATTATTGAGATAAAAAAAATTGATAGTAAATGGAGCTTTAAAAGTAATTTATAGAAAATTGGTAAAAACAAAATTTTCATTTATTTATTTTCATTCCTAGACACCTAAACTTTTGTTGGGATCTAGTACACTTAGTATAATAATATCGCCAAATGTACTTGTTATTTTTCGAATAAATTGTAAATTTCATCATTTTCATTAATATCTTTTATATAATGTCTTCAATAGTTTTTGCACACAAAGAAAAATGAAATCAAATATTAGTTCATTGATTATTTAACGTTTAACTAATATTAAGTTGTATTATATGGTTGGGTCATAATACGAGAAGCCAAAGAGAAGCCAGAATTGTTAATAAGGGGGGTCAGGATATTTTCATAAAATATACATGTTCACATGGGCCCGACCTACTTTTAACAAGGTATTTGTATATTCTGGATAAGCTTGATTACCAAAATTTAGGAAAAATAAAATAAGTAGATAATTTATATTAGTAGATAATCTAAATGGTTCATAGTTTAATCGAAATTGAGCAAAAATGATTAAAAGACTATGATGTTATCTATCAAGTCCGATTACATAGATACATTGTCTTGGTTATCGGAACAGATGACTCATAAAAGATAGATATATGGATGTGATTGTCAAGACTGACAGTACATCAGATAAGACCCAAGTAAAATAAATCTTAAAACTTTCTAAACCTTCTACTCGATTCTATAAGGATCCGGTCCCTTCTTCGAAGTTTTAGAGCCTTTTTGGGGGCCTGACCTGCTCGTACGTTCTAAATCTTTTCAGAACCATATGGGAACCGTTGGACACCTTCCACTCGAATTGGGCTCAATTCGGGACTTCATTACCTAAGGGGGCCGCCCTGGACCCTTGGTGATCATTCACGCCTTTAGTGGCATTTGTCCACACCTATGTGCTAACTCCTACACTTAGGTGGCCTGCTTCACACCCTTGGGTGCATTGCCCACTGATGGACTGTAATAGCTACATGTTGTTTTAAACTTAAAATTTCCCTAGAAAAAAAAATAAAGCTCTAATTCCTAGGCCAATATCTTCCCCTAACAACTCTCCTTCGACCTTCTCGCACTAAATCATCGCCTAAGTACATTACTTTTTTTTTAATGGCAAAAAGTTTCCCATTTTCATGTTAGTAAGCTTCAAGCACGACTCATCTTCATGTGTTGTTCAAGGTTCAAAAAGCAAAAAAAAGAAGAGAAAATTGAAGAAAAAAAGTTAAAGAAATTGTGGAAGAAGAGGAGTTAAAAGCCCATAAAGGATCATAGGGATCACGATTCGCAAACAAAGAAGATTGCAAAGAGTTTTTTGTCAATTGCTTCAAATTTCAACAATAAATTTGCAACAATGGAGGCAAAAAAATATGCTTAAAAAGATGAAAAATGGTGGTGGGTCAACTGGATTTCCATTGGAGAAGCCTATTGAGAGAAGATCTTATGATATAGATCCAAGTGTTTCATCTGATTATCCAAGATACTCATTTGATGAAAAAAGTTCAGAGTTTGGTAGTGAAAATTAATAAATGTATTTTTTTTTTGTTTTTACCAATTTTTTTATGAAACATTTTCTTAAAATTTGATTTTATTATCATTTGAATAATATAAAAGCCACATTATTTTATTTATCCAAAGTGTCAGATTTTTTAATGGTGTTATATTTTGAGTTAAAACATACTATAAAATAAAAATTTTAAGAACTACTTAAGATAAAAAAAACTTCTCAAATTAAGTATAGATCAAGGTCTATTTTCTGTTAAAATCTTGTTTATATGCCCGAAAAGTATAAAATTTATTTATATAAATTGATAAAATTTAAAAACTTTTTAATCTTATAAAAAGAAAATAATTTTTTTGATGATTTTAACTCTTGGGTGGTGTTGGAAAAAGAGAAAATGATTAACATCAATTTCTTTTGTTTCCTTGTGCATTTGGGGTGTTTGTGCTTGAATTGAGCATTTGATGGTAATAGATATATTTATGGGTTAAGGTTGATAAAATTTTAAGCTCGTTTAATAAGTTTGGATCCAGTTCAAAAAAAGAGCCTAAAATTTTATTAAGTTCGGTTAGATAAAAATGTTAACATTCGGGTTCAGTTTGGCTTGCCCATCTTAAGTTTTTTTGTATAATTTTAAAAAAATAATACATCAAAAACACTAAAAATATTAAAATAAATATTTCTCAATAAATTAAAAATAAATTTAAAAATGTATACTTAAATAACACCAGTATAGGTGTAACTTGACAAACAAATGCCTTTAACATAATAACCAAATTAATAATAAAATAAAAAATATACAATATCTAAATAATAACAACAAATTAGTAGCAACATGACAATAAAATGACGGTAAAACAATGAGAAAAAAACAAGAAAGCAACATTTTTTTTTTCCTTTTGTAAATTCGAATCGAGCTAAAAAAATTTTACTTAAAGCCCGACATTTTTTTAAATAAACTTCATTTTTTTTTGTCCCAATCCCATTTTTTGAATATACATTCTTATGTAAACCTTCCTAATTTTCGGAAAAGCTTTGATTTCTTGGGGGTGGGTGGGATTGGTAAATCGGTCTTATTTTGATTTGTATACGAGTGGCACTCTTTTGTCTTTTGATAATTTCATTTCCTCCAAAAGAAAGCAAAGTTTTGGTACAACAAAGCATATAATGATCCAGTATTCTTATGTGGGCCTACTACATATTTAAGGTGACTAACTCATTCAACATGGAGGCCGATTGTCCCTTTAGCATTAAGATTTTTGAATAAAATGATTTTATTTTTTTAAAACGAAATTTTCAAGATTTTATTTCTTAGTAATATTTTTTCATAATTTAGGGTTTAGCTAGTGGCCTCCTTTGGATGGCTTGTATTGTGAACCAATGAGAGAAGGATCTGTATTGGAGTTTGCCACGTGTACAAGGCGTCTGCCAGACATTGAGATATGTGCAAAGGGATAAAATATATGAAAATGAAAGAAACCACCACTTCTTTTTGGTGACGGTTTCAAACTTATCCATGCAATTGCAAATGTCGGTATATGTCATCGCCACCATGTCAATCCCTTTGTATTTATCTAAGAACCCTTCCAACCGATTACTCAACCGCCAAACCTTTCGTGGCATCCATTCCCCTCTCTTTTCACCTCATATTTCATCAATTACCCAATCACCCTTTCACCTTTAAAACCAATCCCCCATTTTACATCCCAATGCAACTTCCCCTTGTACACATACCAACCATGGAAGCAACCTCACTTCTTTCTTCATCTTCTTCCTTCACCCTCTCTTTCCTTCCTTCACCTCTTTCTTCTCCACATCTCCACCACAGGTCTCTTTTCTTCAGGGGCATGTTTCCAGTTACTGTAAACCCGCAGACATGTTCAACAGCTGTTGTCCGCAAAAAGTTGAGCTTCTGGTAAGGACGACACCCTATGAAACTTTTTGTTCTTCTTCTTTCCTTTGCTATTTTGGAAACTACTTGAATTTGATTAGTGTTTTTTTTTCTGCAAGTGAAGCACAAAGGCAGTTCTTGGAGGAAATGTGCATGTAACAGGAGTTCCTACTTCTGTCCCTGTAAGAGTAGCACACGAGCTTCATCAAGCTGGGCATCGATATTTGGATGTTAGGTACTTCTTTCTGTTTTAATCGAATCTTAAAAACTCCCAATTGTTACAGAGCAAAGGGCTTCAATTATTATTAGCACATGATGAGATATTTTTGTAGGACTCCTGAAGAGTTCAGTGCAGGGCATGTCCCTGGGGCCATTAACATCCCTTACATGTACAAAGTTGGACCAGGTTGGTTGGTTGCTAATACGGTGGCAAGCGTGGCTTGATGAGATTTTCTTTTGCCTTTCAACTGATTTAGCTCCTGAAATTTTGTTGTTTGCTTGCAGGAATGGCAAAAAACCCCAGTTTTGTAGCTGAAGTATCATCACATTTAGGAAAATATGATGAAATTATTGTTGTGGGTTCCTGTTTCTAATTTAACTCAAACCCTTTTTTTTTGTTTTTCTATGTCCATTTTGATGTTAAAAATGGGGTGGTTATGGCAGGGGTGTCAACTTGGGAAACGGTCTCTGATGGCAGCCACCGAGCTTCTAGCTGCTGTGAGAACATAAAATTTATAATCTTTCAATCTACATGTAGAAGACGGATAAAAGCTAATTACAACTTGTGTACCATTAATTCCTTTTGCAGGGCTTTACTGCAGTTACTGACATTGCCGGAGGGTACGCGGCGTGGACTCAGAATGGGCTTCCAACGGAATGATGATGATGATGTTGGAGGCAGGGAATAAAGTTGGTGATACAATAATAAAGCTTGGAAGACAAAAAACTAGAAAGATCTCAAGTGTAAAGAAAAAAAAATGTCGCATATTAGTGTAGTTGGCAGCCACAGAATGACCAGAAAGTATGTGAATATGAATGTGACTGTTTGGTTGTTGTTCTGTATGGAAAAGGAAACAAAGAAACAAACAAATAATAGATGAATGGAACCAGTGAATTTTGTACATAAAAATCTCTTCTTTGTTATCGATACAAATCTCACTTGTCATGTTATTAAAATTTTCTTGTGTGATGGAGAACCAAAGCTAAAAGAAAATTTTGTATTAAAATGATTTTTTTTTAAATGTTGTTGAAAAAATTAATATTTAAGAGGGATTGAAGTTGTAGTTAAGGGTAAGTCTCTGCCTGAACCTGTAAAGAAGCCAGAACTCGTAAATTCAGGTTTTGATAGTTGAAAATTTAAAAGTTTTAAAATGGTGACAATTTAAACAAGCAACATAGAGCATAGAGAAGCCTGGTTAAGATGCAAGCAATGGGGCTCCTCCTGGCGTTTGTAATTGAACAAGCACAAATAGGACTCGTCTGGCTACAGATCAGGGAATCGTGGTTGATGCCAGGAATTCCTTAGCAATGGCGGGTATTGCTTCATCGTCATTTTCCTCTAACCATCGAGCAAAATGAGGAGACGTGGAGACATGACGAAGAGGAAAATCAGAGTAGATTCTAGAAAATGTTGGTGCGTGGTGATAAAAATAAGCTTATTAGAAATTAACGAAGGTTTCAAGGTGTGTATCAATATTGCTTTCTTTAGGGATCTATTCACCCCCCATCTATATTATGGTGTGCAAGAGTTATCGGCAAATGAACCTCGAGGATACAATGAAGTTCAATGATTGTATACATTTTGCACTGACGAAAATAATCCACTGAGCACTGAGCGGAGTCTAGTAAGGATATCAATTTCTATAAATAATTTCTACAATATTTTTTTATAAAACAATTTAGGAATAAAAAATATGGTGGGAGATCATAAAGAAACTTTTTTTCTGGGTTGTCATGCAAATGAAACTTCACTCCTATTTATAGGTCTCATGTATTTTCATAGGAACATAACTACCCAAATTGATATTCGTATCTTTAGCAATAAATATCATTATTCAATTGATATCTACTTGAATAATTATGACCATTTGTTAATAACCAAGTGACATAACTTTTGGTTACTCATAACTTTTCAATTGCAACTATTGGGAACACTATATATATTTTGAAAATGTTCTAACAATCTCTCATCATTTTCAAAATATTTTATATTTTGATCATCTTGGAAATCAATTGCATAAATGAAGATGCCTTACGGTTGAACTTTCACTTAGTGAAAACATGTTAAAGTTAATCGAAATTGCATGGTAGACTATGCTTTGAACTAGTTATTCCATTTGATTAACCGAACACATCTACACAATGATTTCAACATCAGTCAATGCACAGCATCTAGGGTGTAACACCCTTAACCCACATTCGTCGCCAGAATAGGATTTTGGAGCATTACCGAAGCTTATCGATCAAACAAACATAAATTTAAACATTGACATCATATAATATTCAGGTAAAAAACCAATTAAATTTATACATAATGTCCCTTAATTGAGCCATCGAGGCCCAAAATACGTGTTAGAAACAAATCAGGACTAATTTGGAAACTCAGAGAATTTTTTGAAAAATAATAAAAATTTTCAAAGTTGCAGGGTTCTCACGGCTATGTGGTCAGACCGTGTGACTCACATGGTCAGGAGACACGCTCGTGTCTTAGACTGTGTGGGCATTCGAAATAGGGACACACGACCATGTCCCAGCCCGTGTCTATACCCGTGTAACTCTCTGACTTGGGTCACACGACCAAGCCACACACCCGTGTCTAGCCGTGTGGACTCAAAATTTACCTTAAATAACAAGTTTACCATTCCCTGCAAGCTTGGACAATAAGCAACTGAAAAATCATTCATTTAACCAATTCAAAACACAATCAAACACATCCAAATCATATCAAACAAACATCCTAGGAGTCTAACCAATGTACCATCATAGGTACCACAATTATATCATTATTTCATATCATTAAAGCGTCATACAAATCCAATTTATAAACATGCCAAAATTCATCAATTTGGCCTATCTCATATATATACTTAGCCAACATTATACTTATAACCTCTTATACATTTCATCCACAAAATAACTAACATTTAGACACCCTAGGTACATGCCGACATAAAGGGAAAAACATCACCACGTTTGAGTTCGGGACCGTTGTTGGATGTTGAATCGGTAATCAAAATTAAGTACCTAACTTGAGCACGGAAAACAAAACCGTACGCTGAGTAAAACTCAGTGGTATTTCTATAATCTGAATATTTAAAGACAAAAGATAATATAATATGTACGTTTTAATTATAAGTACAATTGAATATTAAAAACCACATTAATTCATACAATAACATTAGTCAATCAATTTTCACTTCATAAATACATCATTCATACCTTAATTCTCATCATTTGCTATATAATAGCTTTTCACAATATAATACACATATCATTGAAACAACAATATTGTTCATTCCATATGCAATTCAAGTGTCTCAATCCATATTTCAATTCACTGTCCCATTTTCATTCCCATACCATGTCATTTCAATATCAATTATAAAACTGTATTATTTATTTACCCCGATTAACACGACTCGAACTCAGACGGATACACGGATCCAACCAAAACACACTAGTTTGGCACCCAGTGCCTCATCAGATAATTCGAAGTAATAAATTGACACCCAGTGTCTTATCGGCTAAACCGAAGTAAATTGACACCTAGTGCCTCATCGAATTAATCCGAAGTAATAAATTGACACCCAGTGTCTCATCGACTCGAAGCTGAAGAAATCCCTTAACTCTTCCAATCCTATGACATGCCATCTATATCCGACTCAGCCCGATATAGTTAATAGGGTTCCAATTCACTTTTCAAATACAACCAATATTCATTTCAAATCAAATAATCAATATATATATACCAATTCAATCAATATAAATTCAATAAATTCATCACATGCTAAATCAATCCATTTCGATTGCAAAACACAATAATTCTCACCTCAACAATTACCATATACATTAAATTGAATTATAACAATTAACTACTAAATTCAGATTATAGAAATACAAACCAAAAATTTCGAGCCATTCCTCGTCAACTTTATCTTTTCCCTTTTTAGTCGAGAATTCCGATACGATGTTAGCTACGGAATTAAAACAATTAAAATTCATCAATACAATACAACACAATTTGATTTCATATTGAAATTTTTAATTTTTACTCAATATTTACCTAAATTCCAATTTAGTCCCTAAATCGAGACTAATTTTATTTCTTCACAATTAATATTATATTTTCATACAAATTCCACTTTAAACTAAATTTGACTCCCTAATTTCACTTAAATTCCTAAATTTAATTTTTTTTTAAAATTTAGTCCCTATTACTCAAAATTTACAATTCAATCCTTTTTATTTCTAACTAAAAAATCTATCAATTTAGTCCATAATACTAAAATTATTCAACATAGAGAACACTTAAAAACTCAATAATTTCTAAAATTTTGACATAGGTCGAGTAATATTTAATACCGGGATTCCAAAAACATAAAAATTACAAGAAAAAGGAACTAAATTAACTATAACCAATTGAGCTTGAAACTTTGAAACCCCTAAAGCCCTTCGTCTTTCTCCTTTCTCCCTTTTCTTTTTCTTTCTTTCTTTCTTTTCTAATTCGTTTGGCTTTCTCTGTTTCTTTCTTTCTTTCTTTTCTATTATAATATATATACTTAAACATTAAGAATTTTATATTATAATATATATAATAAACTTAAAAATGTTTATTTTATGCCGCCTCTTTTATAAGCAATGGCATAATTACTTCTTTAGTCCCTTTAATTTTTCTTTAATCTATAATTTAACTTTCACCTTTTATGCAATTTAGTCATTTTACCTAATTACTCTTAATTCATGTAAATTCACTTAACCAAAACCTAATTAACTACACAACTAACTTCGTAAATATTTATTATAATAAATATTTACGAGTTTGATTTTCAAAAACGGAGTCTTAGAAATGCATTTTCTGACACCCGTGACTATCGAGTCGTTACATAGGGTCATTATTATGGTCATGTGTCTGTAACCTCTTTTCATGAGTATTGTCAGAGCCAAGCCCTTGAGCTCCTAGAAGACTTCTACTCACATAACTAGATCCCATCAAGAGTATCCCTACAATTATAACACTCTAACATATTTATGATATGAGTCTATTAAGAGTATAATACACATCCTTCCTCTTATCATTACGGGTACTTAACACTTATTACCTTGGGATGATATATTATATATTATTTTATAGTGCTAGCGGTCACATACTAATTATGTAATTTGTCTCATTGAACTCAAGACTTGACATTATATCAAGCGTTGAGTTGAGTTTCCATCATGGGTAACTCAAATATTATAGGCTTGTACCTCATTCCTAAATTTCTAAATTTTCAACATAGTTGTGTTAATTATCCATACCACATGGTGAAACTTTATATTTATTTGTGTCTTGAAAATTCACAAGACCAACATCCTCACCATGGTCAATTACATTTTCTTTCGCCAAAGAATGCTATCAAGGATATCCTTTCTACTATTTCCAAATTACAGTGATCACTTTATCTTTTATTATCATGATGATTTCATATTTGACTACTTTAATTATTTCTTAATATCCAAGAAATTAATTTCACAATCATCAAATATATGAAACCATACATCATGTCTTTTTCACAGAGTAAGTTGTTGTAAAAAAGCCTTAAATTTCTTAGTCAAACTAGACAACATATTTACTACTTGTCATAGCTTCTTTTCAAATTCAGTGCGTAACTTTAATTTTTTTTTCATTCATAGACAAATAACATTATTTTTCTCAACACACCTTATATATACAAGGGTGTAACATATATAAAGGACCATCAATTATTTTCTGACTATGATTAAAATCATGTCCATCACCTAAACGGGTTAAATAACATTCATATTGTTATTTCATACTCACAAGATTTTTGATTCATGACTTCCAAAATAAATTTCAAAATTTACTACATCTCAAAACTTCATAAAATAATGAGTTTATAGATCATATCTAAGTCATATAAAAACCACTTACACCATCATAAATATGCATAGTATGATCTCGATTTCAAATATATGACTATCACGTTATATATATTCACTAGAAGATTTCATGCCAGAATAGTGACTTATTATACAAGCCAATGCTTTCCACTAGTCCACATTGACTAGAAAAATTAACCATACATATGCATATGACTTATTTCATTTCTAGTCAAAACTACTTCTAATCCAAATTTTATAACATAGAAAAACAAATGTGCAGTCATATATAAAACTCATTTAGCTTAAGGTTATTTAACAAAAACAATAACCAAAATTATTTATATTATATAATCATCTACAAACTTTCATTTTTAGCAATGAAAACAATATCTCATCAATATCATCCAAATACTAGTTACTAATATCATGATTTGAATAAACAAATAATTTCATATCTCAAGTTAAATATATATATCAAGAAGAAGAAAGAATGAGAGTTTCACTCACAAATTAGATGGAATGAGTTATATTTCTATTTATAAAGCATTGATAGGTGTCTAAGTGATTCTTTAAAAAGATATCACTTTTTAAGTTACACTTTTTGGTTTCAAGAAACCATTTATCCAACCTTTTAAATGTATTCGTTGGACCTAGTAATGAAACTTTTAGATTTGGGAAGGCTCACCCGAATGGTCATAATGCTTCTGTTGAATAGAAGCATGCTCAACTAATTTTTGAATAATGTCATCACCATTCAAAATGAAAGTAACTTTTCGATCTATTAATAGACCCTTTCCCAAACGTACATTTTCATTTTATCTTGTTCATTCATTCTTTCTTTTTTGCATGTTATATAATATATATTATATAATTTTATACCAATTAGAATTATGCAAAAAATCATGCATAAAATGAACTAGCATTTGATTTTTTTTTGTCAAGTAATTAATGCATGAGACACACACATATTTTTGCATAATGTAATCCAATAAACACATAACAATTAAAATCTAAATCATGCAATAATAGTAAAAAAATAAATTTGGCATATCCTTTACTGTGATAAAGATTTATTTTAAATCAAAATTTGACAAGATCTCTGGCCTTGATGCAACCATATTTGTCGATATCCATCCTCATAGTATCATGCTTGTAGTGGCATGTAAATGTATGGTGAACGACAAGCCTTCTTTAATTTATCATAAATTGCGAAAAAAAACCTTAAAATTTTTTGTGTGTGGGAATAAAAATAAACTTATAAGAAATTAACAAAAGGCTTCAAGGCGTGTATCAATATTACTTTCTTTAAGGTTCTATTCGCCCCTGCCTATATTATGGTGTGCAAAAGAGTTACTAGCAAATGAACCTCGAGGATACAATGAAACTCAATGACTGTCTACGTTTTGCACTGATGAAAGCAATCAACTGAGCACTGACCGAAGCATAGCAAGGATATCAATTTCAATAAAAAAATTCTACAGTAATTCTTTATAGAACAATCTAGGAATATAAAAGATGGTAAGAGATCAAAAAGAAACTTTTTTCTATATTTTTGGGTTATCATGCAAATGAAACTTCACTCATATTTATAGGAGGCCTTATGTCTCTTCATAGGGGCATAACTACTCAAATGGATAGTCATATCTTTAGCAATAAACATAATTATTCAATAGATATTTACTTGAATAATAATGACAATTTGTTAATAATCAAGTAACATAACATTTGGTTACTTATAATTTTCATTTGCAACTATTGGAACACTATATATATTTTGAAAATGTTCCAATAGAAAACAAGTGCGATGGCATGCGATAATGGTGGGCACAAAAAGAGGCTCAGAAGGGCGAGAGTTATTGTGGTTGTTGTGATTATAGAAAGAAAGTCGCAAGAGAGAATTTTAGAGAGTTAAATTTGTCAAAACATCAAAAAAAGTCCCCCAATGAAACTTTGAATCTTTTATTTATAGCCTTTCCAAATAGTTATCACCAAAGAACGATTATAAAACAAGTATCATATTTTATAGGACGTAAGAGAGATTTTGGGTTAATTCACGATATCTGGATATGAGCGTGAATGAAATCAGTTCATGTTACTTGTAGTGAGTAATGGAAGAAAAGCTATGAAGATAATGGAAGTAATAGTAGTTTCAGAGAAGTTATGCTCATGTAAGTCATTGTGGCAAAAAGAGTGCTTGCAAACTTAAGTGGAAATGTCATGCGGCTAGAACTTAAGTTTGGCAAACCGCGCAACCTTAGACTTTTTTTTAGGTTTAAATTTGCCTGAGTCATCATAACACTCGAAATATGAGAATTCTAGGCAGATGAGCAATGGCAATGGCAGATATTGCTTCATTTGTCATTTTTCTCTAACCAAAAAGCATTTGCCATTGTTTTTTTGCTATAACTTTTAATGCAAAGTTTGTTTATACATAAAAATCCCTACACTAACACCAATCCTAGTAACCAACTCAATTGTAGCACCAGCATGCTTCCATGCTTGGAATAATTTGGAACACAGATCTTCATTCACCATGCAAATATTAAAACTATACTTAAAAAATATACCAGATTCGAGTGAAAGGTTGTTAGTTTAACAGAGAACTAACAGAAGCATAGAAAATAAGAACGGAAAGGATGATTGAATTCATTAACCAAGTAGTCATTATATATATGTCCCAAGTAACAAACTCAACCAAATTTTAGTTTCCTACTCCTACTAACAAGCTAACAACACCTAGCTTCCTACTTCTACTAACAAGCTAACAACTCCCACTAACAAGCTAACAATTCTCCCTAAGACTTAGTCATAATAAAAAACTTTGCAGCCTTTGAGACATTAACATTTTCCTCCTGACTCAAGTATTGTAGGCACAGAGTTTATTCCTAAAAAACTCTAATCGACTAACATGAAAAGATTTAGTAAAAATATCTATCATCTGATCTTCTGATCTGCAATAAAACCAGTTTCTTTAACTTTTTCAGTATTTGTCTTCTATGAATTCCTTCTCAATTAGTGCAGCTTCAAGAGTTGCCTCTAATTGTTTCCTAGCCTGCAATTCCATCTTTAGATCATCTAAATCAAAATTCCACAATTCAAAATCATCACTAGCTGTTCCAGAAAAGTCATAAAAGTGGCCAGAGTGTCGTCCCTTCCTCCAAGGTCTTGTGTTGTCACTATACTTGTGATTAACACCATTTACGGTTTGATTAACAGATCTTCTCGCAGCCAATAATTCTTTTTTCAATTTTGCATTTTGTACTAAAAGCCCGATCACCATACCAACTAAATTCTTAAACTCAAAAGCAACTATTGTCAATTCTTTCGCATATGAAGCTTCTTCAATCAACTTTTGATTTAGGAAACATAACTCATTGTTCTCTTCTAAAAGTTGCACTTGTTTCAGTTTTAGTTTTTCACTCTCGGTCTACTGAGGTTGAATCTTTTTTCGTAGCTTATCAGCATGTTCTTTAGATATTTCATGTGCAGAAGATGATAACTTATCATCAGAGAGAGATGCCAATTGTTGATCCAAGAGAGTTACCTTTGCATGCAATTCCTCATCCTTAGAACACTTGTTTTGTAGTTGTTCTTACAGGATACGATTATTTGCTAGTTTTTTCTCAAGATCAAAACTCTTTTCATTACATTGTTTCATCAATTTCATAATTGTTTGTTGCATTTCGATAAATGATACATTAGAAATTGAAGCTTCCCCATCTCAATTATGTGTTTCCCTAAAGCCCTTATTTGATTCTTTTTTTTCTTGAATCTCTCTTTTTAAATTTTGAAGTTGAGATTTTGAGATATTAGGATCATTTGCAAACTGGTCCAATAGGTATTTCAGGGTACTGGAGCTAAATGCAATCTCTCTAACAAGCACCTTAACTTACTCAACAAGAAGGTCCATTTGATCTAATGTCATTCCTTCTTGACACTTGGATGCCACTTGCTCCTCCTCGAGTGGATTCAATGAGAAACTCTTCTTCTGCATCTTGATCCTAAACAATCCATTGCCACTAGAGTCAATGATCATACACTTTCCTTCTTCAAACATCACCTTGAATCCCTTCTCTACCAATTGCCCCACACTCAGCAAGTTTTGATCAATCGCAGGTGCAAACAAAACATCTGAAATCAACTTAGTTCCAGCACAACTCTCTATTGCTACTATGCCTTTTTCCCTTCACTTCTAGGTAGGGGTGAGCAAAATTCAATTCGAGTCTAAAAAATAAAAAAAATTAAATTTTAAGTTAAACGAATCCAGTTATTCGAATTAATTAAATTATTCAAGTCAACTCGAATCTTTTTTTCAAATTTTAAGTTCAAATCGAGTTTGTTTTTCGAATTCGAATAACTCAAATAATTCAAATAAATCGAATACCAAACTATAATATTTTACATTTTTGCCCCAAACTCCCAAACCTCTTTACTTTCTCCAAAAACTTTTACTCCTTCTCACTTTCCCTCCAAACCTTTTACTCCTCTTTCATCCCACCCCCTTCTACCCCAAACCCATCCCTCCCCCAAATTTTACTTTCTCCATTTACTTTTCCCCCTAAAATTTTACTCATTTAACCCCAACTTTTTTTTATTTCCCCCTAAACTTTTACTTCTCACATTTTACCCCCAAATCAAAAATTAAAATCATCATAAAAAATTCCTAAACCTAAATAGTAATAATTTTGTTTATATATACTATTTATATTATTAAATTAAATTTCACATTTTTTTACCATTTATATTATTGAATTGTTTAATCATATTGAATCTTTATAATTTTTTATTAAAATTAATTTATTGATGATGCTATAAAATATTCGTGTTAAAATTTTATGTTGGTATCAAATTCACATTTTTTATTAAAAAATCAATTTTTTTACATTTAATATAGTTTTTTAATTTCAAAATACATAGCAACTTGTATATAAAAGATTAATAACTAAATTATGAGGGGATGAAAGTTAATAACATTTTTTTATTACGGTAGACATATTTGATTACGGCGGGTGATAGTGATTATAAGGACCCAAAATCATTTTTTAATTTAACTCGAACAAATATACTCGATTCGATTCGATTCGAACTCCATCTCACTCGACTCGATTCAAGAAAATTTCAAATCGAGTTAGGATGATCAAATAAGATTCCTTGACTAGATTAACTCGAAATTTTTTCATTCGATTCGACTCGATCTAACGCTCACCCCTACTTCTAGGTACTTTCCATTTCTTATCCTTACTCTCGACTTCAATGACTTGTAACAGCCCATTTTGAGTTAAATGGGAACAGTGGTTTCGGGACCACAAATTCGATATCAAAAAATTTAATTTAGTATTATTTTAATATCCACAACATGATAATATGATAGTATAAAAAATTTCGTTAAGAAAATTTACCGTTTGGATACTCAATTTGTGAAAAAGGACTAAATCGCATAAAGTGCGAAAGTTGTGTTCTATTAGCTAAATGTATTAAATAGCTATATAAATTTAAATTGGAGGTATTTATATGATAATTATACCATTATTTGAGTTAGTGGATGTGCATGACTTAGTAATTATGAAAATTTTAAAGTTAGGTAAGGGTAAAATGGTTAAATTAATAAAAGAAAAGCTATCATCTTTCCCATTTTTCTTCACCATAGCGGAATTTGTCTAGGAGAAGAAGATAAATTTTTTTCTTCCCTTGCATGTAAGTGCTATCTCATCTCATTTTTGTTGATTTTTATGTTTTCGGGACCGTTGTTGCTTAATCTAGCTAATTAAGGGACTAAATTGTAATATGGTTGAAAGTATAGGGTTTTTATGTCAGAGAAATTTAGTTTCTTTTGAAGTTTAATGGAATAATATGAGTCTTTTTTGTTAACTAAACAACTTTTGCTAAGTGAGTTTTGTTGAAATTGTCAAATAGGGATTAAATTGAGAAATGTGAAAATTATGTGGTAAATGTATGAAATTGTGGAATATATGGGATGCCATAAGAACATATAAAATCCAACTAGGCTTGGGTGTGGTGAAATTTCATGAATTTCATTTTTACGAGCTTAGGGACTAAATTGTAAAGAAGTTAAATGTTTAGGGGCAAAATGATAATTTTTCCATAACATGAAATTGGATTGAATTGAATGGAATAAATATTAAATAATTTAAATTTGATTATATATAGATCAAGAAAATCCAAGTTCAGATTTAGATCGGGGGAAAGATAAAGTAGTGGATTGATCGGGTGATTTCTCCGTATAAATTCGAGGTAAGTTCGTATGTTAATAAGCATTAAATTATACGTGTTTTAAATGATATATTATTATAATTGTAATGGTATGACTCTACGTGAATACTCGAAGAAGATTCGACGACTTATGGATTGGATCTCGGTTGAACCTTAGGAATAGATAGGATACAAATGACATATCATTGGGGGTTACCATGTTTTGGGTGCTGGTCTAAAACGTCCTATCGGTGGTAGAGTCTCCAGCATGTGTTGCGGTTACTTTATAGCTTGTGTGAGTAGCACCGTGTAGCTACGGCTATTCGCATCGATTTGAGATTTCGTGTAAGACCATAGCTAAGCTATTGGCATCGATTTCAAATTTCGTGTAAGACCATAGTTGGGCTATTGGCATCGATACGAGATTCCCATGTAAGACCATGTCTGGGATATGACATTGGTACGATATATTATGTATGAGTTTTCCCAACTATCCTTAGTGTTCCAAGTGGTTCAATGGGTAATCCAAAGATTATGTCAAAGAAAAGACAAGGTATGATCATGTTGAAAGGATACAAGTATGCATGAAAAATTCATAAGTAATGAACTCGATGTATATTGGACATTTTGGCAAGAATGTAAATGAGTAAGTCATACTTATGAGAATGATCTTGTGATGACCTTGTGATTATCTGTCTATACTTATGAGGTATAAATATGAGGTAAATTTGATTGATGAATGTGTGATGCTTTTAGGCCAAATTAAATTGAGACATGATATGTTTAAGTCCTTGTTGTTGATGTACAGGTGAAATTGGCCAATGAATGGCATGTGAATATATGATAATGATTAGCTATTGGGATGCCTAGTTTTGGATATGCTTTGGTGTTATATGTGTTGAAATAAATGTTAATACAAAGAAATCATGAAAGAGTAAAATTTGCAATAAAACAGTTTTGGACAGTAGTAGTTGTATAAATTTGAAAAATTACCAAACATTTTGGGAATCACATTAGAGGTTGAATAAGACATGAAATTAAAGCTTATTGAGTCTAGTTTCACATATAAGACACGGTGTAAGCAAAAGAATCTCATATTATGAGATATTTGAATTTTTGTGAGATAAGGTCAGAATGATTTCGGAATCCCCTATTCTGATTTTCAAAAATCCTTAACAATTGTATAAAAAGAATTATAGGATATAATTTATATGATTAAAACTCTTAATGAGTCTATTTTTAAGAGAAACAAATAAGAACATCATCTGAATCCTGTACTAAGAGATAATTAATTTTTAAAGAAGAAAGGTCGGAACTGTTAGACAGCAAAATAGGGACAACTTTGAAGAATTAACTGTACTTATTGGTTAAACCAAAAATTCTTAAAATTTTATGGTAAGAATATATGTGAGTCTAGTTTAGATAAAATCAAACAGATCTTAATTTGGAGTTCCGTAATGCAAGATATAAATAATTTAGTGACTATGACTCGAGTAGATAGCTTGATGTGAATATAAGTAAATAGTGGAACTATGTGCAATTATGATTGTATTATCTTGAGAACATATTGTGAGGATTGGTAAAAGCATGTTAACATATTTCTTATTATTTACATACCAACTTACTAAGCTATATAGCTTACTCCTTTTCTTTCTTTTTTGCTATAGTGTCACAGATGCTAACTCGGGTTGGAGATCGTCGGAGATTATATCACATTATCAAGCTATTGATCTGTATCAACGTATTCAAGCATTTTAAGTTTATGACATGTATAGGGACTCAGTCATTTTATGTATGAGCTATTATGTTTTGGCCAAATGTTTTGGTTTGTAATGGTTAAAGGTTTGATTTATGTGTAACCACGTAACTTGGCTTATATTGGCTAATTGGTTGTAAGCCTATATATATTAATTATATGTCAAATTCTTGTGATGTGAGTTGTGGTACCCTCATTTGTTGATGATGTCATAAGTAGAGTTATACGGGCTGAGGACACAGGTGTGTCCCAAGCCACATGGGCGTGTGACCCTCTCAAACATGAAAATTTTCTTAGTGTTCCAAAGTTTTCGATTTAGTTTAGAACAACTTCCAATGTATGTTTAGGGCCACGTAGGCCCTTATAAGGGACGGTATGCATGTGCATAAATAGTTTTAAATTGATCAAAATTTTATGACCCGGTTTTGTATGGTTTCTTGTGTTTAAGACCAGTAATGTCTTGTATCTTGTCCCGGCGTTGGACACGGGTAAGGAGTGTTACATTTAGTGGTATCAGAGCTACATTTTAGTCGGTTCTCGGACTAACGTAGCGTATGTAAGTCTAGTTATACATGCCGTATTATTATTTGTGATAGTGTGATATCTCCCGACTCTGATGAAATTGTTTTGTTTAGACAGAGATGCTTTCCAACCGAGTTATCTTTGAAAGCACTGAAAATGATACTAAGATATTTGAAAATGTGTTTGTGATGAGTCAAAAACTTGGAAAGGTATGAATAAGAGTTCATGATTTGCATGTGACGATGTACAAAATGAAATACTTATAAGTTGAGGAATATGGGAAAGTGAAATGAAATGAAAGTTTCTATTTTGATAGGCTCATCTATGTTTGCTTGGTAATTATATGATGTTATGTGTGTAAAGTATCCTCAGGTATGATAATGAATTTTGTGTATTCACGAGTGTGTAAACGGACAGTCTGAATAAAGAATTGATATTCTTGAAGGCATGATGCAGACACATATCTATCAAATTTGTTCTAATTGAATGATGTTATTATTATGGGTTAAAGTAATTCTGATTGATAAAGTTATCACAATTGTGAAAGCTTGAATGGTCAGTTGCATGTTAGCAAAGTTGAATCAGTTAAAGGTATTATTAACCGAAGCTTTAGTTCTGGGTTCAGTTTGAATTGAATAAAGAATTCGTGATTTTTTTCAATAATGTACTAATGAACGGATTAGAATATGTGTAGTTATCAATTTACCTTTGAGAAAGCAGATATAGTTGCGGATAATTGAATGAAAAATCCTTATTTATTTTATAAGTGTTGATTACTTGAGTCACCCTATCCAATGTTGGTCTGATTCCAACTGAATTAAAATGGCAAAGTGATGTTTCCTCTGCGAGTTTGAGAAGCTTATAAATGTGTTAAGGAATGGTAGTTTGAATGAGTTCAGAGTGAATCGACTTCGATTTTGAATTTCAGAATGGACCCGATATTTCTGATTTCGTGTTTAGATGTTAATTTGTCAACGGGTAAAAGCCGAATATCAAAAGTATTCAGGACTATTACAGTCAGTGATGGCACTGGAGTGAGAATGAAATAGAGTTACTATAGATTTCATATCTAGATTTCCTTTATCCCCGAAAAGGAAGATGTTGTCTGGAATGTGGTTGATCGTTTGAAAAAAAATCTGTATAGTCATTTCGGTATGTACAGGTTTCTTATTTAACAGATCAGCTGAGTTATATGTTTCTCGGGTTGTTAGCTCTCATAGAGTGTTAGTCCCCATTATTCGGATTAAGATCCGAGGGTTATATCGAAATTATAGAGAAAACTACAGAAAACTCTGAGTACGCAGTTGCATTTTGACACTGTAATTCATCTTTAGATCGATGGTAAGTCTGAGAGAGTACTTTGGATCTTTGATGATACGCTCCGACATTATGTTATGAGTTCAAAGATAACTGGGAAAAAGGGATATATAAAGTTGAACTGATTTGTGATTCTGGAAAATAGTGAAAGTGATTCATGAAAGTTGAAAGCAACTTCAAACCGACTTATGTGGTATACCGACTCGAAACTTAAGAGTATTGAATTTTAGATCGGCGATAGAGTGTTTTCGAAAGTATCGCCTCGAAGAGGGTTCTTCGATAAGGTATAAGAAATTTCGAGTAAACGATATCCAAACCTAAATTATGGTAAGATTTTCGGGGACGAAAATCCCTAAGGGGGGAGAGTTGTAATAGCCCGATTTTAGTTAAATCGGAACAGTGGTTTTGGAACCACAAATCTGAGGTTAAAAAATTATTTTAATATTATTTTTGGTATTTACAGTATGTGATTATATATGTGTGAAAGTTTCGTAAAGTAATTTTACTATTTGATTGCTTAATTCGATAAAAATGACTAAATCGCGTAAAGTGCAAAACTTGAGTTCTATTACTTAAAAGTATCAAATGATAATGTGATTAAATGGTTGAGGGTTTTATGTTGCAGTTAGACCATGTAAATTGCTAGTGGACTTTTAGGGTCATTACAATGAAATTATAAAGGTTATATGTTAAGGTTAAACTAGTAAATGAAGTGAGAGTAAATTAAATAGAAAATGAAAAGAAAGACTTCAATTTTTTTTTATCTTGCTTCCTTGTCTCTTTGAAATTAAGCAAAAGAAGAGAGGTCGGCTGCATGTAATGGAAAACCATGAAATTTGTTTGCTTAGAAGTTAAAATTTTCAAGTAGAAGGGTAACTCTTCTAAACTCTCCCTTGCCCATAGCTTTTCGTTGACAAATTATGGTTGCATTGTTGATTTGAGCTTGACCGAATGTGTGGGAGAAGAGAAGAGTTTCTTTTCTAGTTGTAAATGTTGCATGTCTAGTAGATGAAGAGTTTCCATTTCTGTAACTTTGGAGTTGATTGTATTTAACTAAAAAGGTGGGAGAAGGTTGTAGTGGAAGAAGGGGAGGAGCAAATTGAATAGGTAGTATAGGTGTTGGGAACCTTCGTGAGTTTTCCTTGAATTTTTATTTTCTTGTGTTTGATAGTTGTTGAAACTGTTAAATTGCTGTCTGAATTTTACCTTGTTGTTATTGTTAATTGTTGCCTTGTTTATGTTGTCCGATTGTGGTATTGATGCTGTTCGAATATTGCGTTGTTAATGATGTCAGAGAGTGGTGTATTTATGTTGTTTTAAGGACTGTTGTTTGGTGTATTAATGCCGCAGAAAAATTGTTGTTCAGACATCAATTAATGTTGTCTGAATGACTGTAAATTTATGTTAATAATGGTTGAAGTTGTTAATGAACAAATGATATATAAATTATATATAAATGAGCTATTAGATGTTAAAGAATGTTGTCTAAATGGATGAAGACTATGTTGTCCAAAACTGCTATTTAACTATTTTACAAGCTGAAATTTAAGGGGATTGAATGCCGAAATTAATTGTACATGAAGGCTAAAGTTTTTGTACCCGATGCTTCAATCCAAGCTGAGTGATGGTGTCCGAAAGTGATCTACGATGCTGCACTAAAAACATTTATTTTAGTCTAAAATGAGATAGATTTAATGTATCCAAAAACTAGTCAAGACCATGTACGAACGTACAGTAGGTTGATTTAAATTCCTGTTGTGATGATGTGTTATCACCATTCATATGGGGTTAATTAAATACCGAAATTGAATTGGATAAATGGTTGTGTTTGTGTTGATGTTAATGATTTTGTGATGAATAAAGATGTTTTACTAGTTGAAATTAATTAATTTTGATGCATGCTTGCTGTTCGAAACATTCTTAGAATAAATGTGTAAATCTTAACTAAATTGCTAAAGCTTCCCGAAGGTCAATAATTGTTGGTGATTGACCTGTTTAAACAACGAGATAGTAAAAGTGGAGAAAAATGAACCTTGTGGAATAATTGGTTGAAATGAGACTTCCTTGATTTTAATTAAATAATATGATTTATAATTGGGGATTAAATTGTATTGAGGGTAAATGTTGATTGTAAATAAGTAAAAATGTAACTAAATGGTAGAATGGTTTGAATTTGAACTTGATATGGTATTTGAATTAGTTAATAAATTGATTTATTATGTTTTGATCATGAAACTAGTAGATCGATTGTAAATTAGGGAAAAGAGAAGGTTGCAGAATAATCATCTGTGGTTTTTGATCTAGAAAAGAGGAATCCATAATTAGATCGGGGGAAAGGCAAAATTATCGAGTAATCGATCCGATTCGTCAATTTCGAGTACGAGATAAGTTCATAAGTAAATAAATGTTTTTGAATTTAAATGTATATGTTTTATACATTGCCGAATTTGATTTGTATATAAATATACATTGGCGAATTTGAATTGTTTATGGATATATATTGTCGAATTAATTTGAGCATTGGATGACTGGTTTCGTGCATGAATTAATTTAATTACGAAGTCGAAAGCTCTGAATGAACCTTAGTAAATGTATTAGATATTGATGTCATGATATTAGGACTTTCGAGGTGAGATTTCGTGTAAGACCATAGCCGGGCTATTGGCATCGATTTGAGATTTCATGTAAGACCATAACAGGGTTATTGGCATCGATTTGAGATTTCATGTAAGACCATAGCTAGGCTATTGGCATCAATTTAAGATTTCGTGTAAGACCAAATATGGGCTATTGGCATCGATTTGAGATTTCGTGTAAGACCATAGCTGAGCTATTGGCATCGATTTTAGATTTTGTGTAAGACCATAACTGGGCTATTGGCATTGATACGATATTCCCATGTAAGACCATGTCTGGGACATAACATTGCTACGATATATTATGTATGAGTTTTCCCAAGTGTCCTTAGTGTTCCAAGTGGTTCAATGGGTAATCCAAAGATTATGTCAAAGAAAAGATAAGGTATGATCATGTTGAAAGGATACAGGTATGTACAAAAAATTCATGAGTAATGAACTCGATGTATATTGGACATTTTGACAAGAATGTAAATGAGTAAGTCATACTTATGAGAATGATCTTATGATGACCTTGTGATTATAGGTCTATACTTCTGAGGTATAAATATGTGGTAAAGTTGATTGATGAATGTGTGAGGCTTTTAGGCCAAATTAAATTGAGACATGATATGTTTAAGTCATTGTTGTTGATGTATAGGTGAAATTGGCCAATGAATGGTATGTGAATATATGATAATTATTAGCTATTGGAATGCCTAGTTTTGGATATGCTTTGGTGTTATATGTGTCGAAATAAATGTTAATACAAAGAAATCATGAAAGAGTAAAATTTGCAATAAAACAATTTTGGACAGAAGCAGTTGCATAACTTTGAAAAATCACCAAACATTTTGGGAATCACATTAGAGGTTGAATAAGACATGCACTTAAAGCTTATTGAGTGTAGTTTCACATATAAGAAACGGTGTAAACAAAAGAATATTATATTATGAGATATTTGAATTTTTGTGAGATAAGGTCAAAATGATTTTGGAATCCCTTGTTCTTACTTTGAAAAATCCTTAAAAATTGTATAAAAAGAATTATGGGATAGAATTTATATTATTAAAACTCGTAATGAATCTATTTTCAAGAGAAACAAACGGGAACATCATCCAAATCTTGTACTAAGAGATAATTAATTTTTAGAGAAGAAAGGTCAGAACTGTTAGACAGCAGAATCGGGATGACTTTGAAGAATTAACAGTACTTATTGGTTAAACCAAAAATTCTTAAAATTTTATGGTAAGAATATATATGAGTCTAGTTTTGGGAAAATCAAGTGGATCTTAATTTGAAGTTCCTTAACGCATGATATAAATAATTTAGTGACTATGACTCGAGTAGACAGCTTGATGTGAATATGAGTAAATAGTGGAACAATGTGCAATTATGATTTTATTATCTTGAGAACATATTGTGAGGATTGGTAAAAGCATGTTAACAGATCGCTTATTATTTACATATCAACTTACTAAGCTATATAGCTTACCCCCTTTCTTTCTTTTTCCTATAGTGTCACAGATACTAGCTCAGGTTGGAAATCATCGGAGATTCTATCACACTATCAAGCTATTGATCTGTATCAACGTATTCAAACATTTTAAGTTTATGGCATGTATAGGGACTTAGTCATTTGTGTATGAGTTATTATGTTTTGGCCAAATGTTTTGGCTTGTAATGGTTAAAGGTTTGATTTATGTTTAGTCACGTAACTTGGCTTATATTAGCTAATTGGTTGTAAGTCTATATATATATATTAATTATATTCAAAGTCTTGTGATGTGAGTTGTGAGACCCTCATTTGCTGATGATGTCATAAGCAGAGAGTTATACGGGCTGAGGACACGGGCGTGTCCCGAGCCACATGAGCGTGTGACCCTCCAAACATGAAAAGTTTCTTAGTGTTCCAAAGTTTTCGGTTGAGTTCTGAACCACTTCCAACGTATGTTTAGGGCCACATAGGCCCTTATAAGGGACGGTATGTATGTGTATAAATAGTTTAAATTGAATGAAATTTTATGAACCGATTTTGTATGGTTGCTTGTGTTTAAGACTAGTAATGCCTCGTATCCTGTCCCGACGTTGGACACGGGTAAGGGGTGTAACAGAATACAATCTGATTTTTCGATGAATTATCTTGTACAACGTCACAATGTGCTAAATGTGCTATGTCTCTTCTGAAAGATGTCATATATCAGTGGTGGAACACGTTAATATCCGTAGTTCCAAGAGAACGGGTGACGTGGGAATTCTTTTGGACAGAGTTGAAAAAATATATATAACTGAACGGTTTCTTGATCAAAAGCGCAAGGAATTTCTAGAGTTGAAACAAGGCCGTATGAGCATAGCTGAGTATGAAAGAGAGTTTGTTAGACTGAGCAAGTATGCTCGAGAGTGCATTCTAACCGAAGTGGTTATGAGCAAACGTTTTGGAGATGGATTGAATGAAGATATTAAGGTTTTAGTCGAAATACTTTAACTGAAAAAATTTATGGTTTTAGTTGATAGAGCTCACAAAGTCGATTCTGAGGCTAAAGATTTAAGAAAGAGGTCAACGGGTAAATCATATCATTCATCGTTAAAGAAATCAAAGGATTTTCATAACCGTTCGACCGCTTCAGTGGGGTGTTCCAACAGAGATCGTGGTAAACAACACTTAGGTTCAAAAACTCAAGCCACTTCAGTAGCAAGCGTTGGTAGTGTTAAGGCCAACAAACCTTAGTGTCAACGGTGTGGTAGACAACATTTTGGAGAATGTTGGAGGAATGACAAAGCCTGTTTTAGATGTGGCTCGTAGGAGCATTTTATCCGTGATTGTCCTGAGTTACTCGAGAAAGACAAATTTCTAACTGCTCGACCGAGCAATACAGCTGCAAGAGGGAGACAACCCCAAAATATTGGAAATATAAGTGGTAGCCGAGGTGCAACGAAGGACTCTTCTGTGAGATCCGAGGCATGAGGGCCAGCTAGAGCTTACGCTATTTGTGCTCACGAAGATGCATCGGCGCCAGATATTATCACCGGTACTTTTTCTCTTTATAACACTGATGTAACTGCTTTAATTGATCCCGGATCAACCCATTCATATATATGTACAAATTTAGTATCTAACAAGAGTTTACCTGTTGAGTCCACTGAATTTGTGGTTAAGGTATCGAACCCCTTAGGTCAGTATGTTCTAATTGATAAAGTACGCAAGAATTGTCCTTTAATAACTCGGGGTTACAATTTTCCAGCCAATTTGATGCTTTTACCGTTTGATGAATTTGATTTAATTTTGGGTATGGATTGGCTGACTCTACATGATGCGGTTGTAAACTGTAAACGAAAGCTTGTTGTATTAAAATGTCAAAATGGTGAGACTTTTCGTATTGAATCCGATGATTCGAGTGGGTTGCCTATTGTAATATCGACTATGTTAGCTCAAAAATATATGAGAAAGGGTTGCAAAACTTACCTTGCGTACGTACTTGATACAAAGGCATTTGAATCGAAGATTGAATCAGTGTGAGTGGTTTGTTAATATCTAGATGTGTTTCCAGAAGAGTTACATAGATTACCACCGATCAGAGAGGTAGAGTTTGATATTGAGTTAGTACCGAGAACATCACCGATATCGATAACTCCGTACTGAATGGCTCCGACAGAGTTGAAAAAAATTAAAAGCTCAGTTGCAAGAGTTAACAGATAGAGGTTTTGCACGACCAAGTTTCTCGCCCTGGGGTGCACCAGTTTTATTTGTAAAGAAGAAATATGGATCAATGAGACTGTGTATCGATTATCGACAACTTAACAAGGTTACAATTAAGAATAAGTATCCTTTGCCGAGAATTGATGATTTATTTGATCAGTTGAAAGGAGCAACATTATTTTCAAAGATTTATTTGTGATCTAGTTATTATCAATTGCGGGTTACAGATTTGGATGTGCCAAAAACTACGTTCAGAACTAGGTTTGGGCATTATGAATTTCTTGTTATGTCGTTTGGGTTAATGAACGCTCCTGCATGTTTTATGGATTTGATGAATGGAATTTTTAGGCCGTATTTAGACAGATTCGTTGTTGTATTCATTAATGATATTCTGATCTATTCCCGAGATGAGTCTAAACACGCCAAGCATTTAAAAATTGTGTTACAAACTTTGCGAGATAAACAATTGTTTGCTAAATTTAGCAAGTGCGAGTTTTGGCTCCGAGAAGTTGGATTTTTGGGACACATTGTTTCAGCAGAAGGCATCAGAGTTGATCCGAGCAAGATTTCAGCGATTATTGACTGGAAACGACCAAGAAATATATTCGAGGTCAGAAGTTTCCTGGGATTAGCGGGTTATTATCAGAGATTTGTAAAAGGTTTTTCAATGATAGCTACATTGGTGACTCGGTTATTGTAGAAAGATGTAAAGTTTGAGTGGTCTGAGAAATGTCAATAAAGTTTTAATTAGTTGAAAGCATTGTTAACTGAAGCACCAATTTTGGTTCAGCCTGAATCGGGTAAAGAATTCGTGATTTTTAGTGTCACCTTGGAAGAGGATTATCTGTTTTGGTCGCAAAGGAAAATTGAGTCCGCGATTTATCGGACCGTATGAGATTATCAAGAGAATAGGGCCAGTGGCATATCTACTTGATTTACCGCCAGAACTTGAAAAGATTCTAGTGTGTTCCATGTATCTATGTTGAAACGGTACTGATCGAATCCTTCGCATATAATTTCTCCAACAGAAGTTGAGATTCAGCCCGACATGTCGTATAACGAAGAACCGATTAGAATTTTGGCACGAGAGATCAAAGAGTTGAGAAATAAAAGAATAGCCTTAGTGAAAGTTCTTTGGCATCGTCACGGGATTGAGCAGACTATTTGGGAACCTGAAGAAACCCTGAGAAAATAATACCCTAACCTATTTTCTAGTAAGATCTTCGGGGACGTAAATTCCTAAGAGGGGAGTTGTAACGACCCGTTTTTAGTGAAATGGGAACAATAGTTTCGGGATCACAAATTTGATGTCAAAAAATTTATTTTAATATTATTTTAATATCCACAGTGTGATAATATGATAGTATAAAAAATTTCGTTAAAAAATTTTACCGTTTGGATGCTCAATTTGTGAAAAATGACTAAATCGCGTAAAGTGCAAAAGTTGTGTTCTATTAGCTAAATGTGTTAAATAGCTATAGAAATTTAAATTGGAGGTCCTTATATGGTAATTAAACCATTATTTGAGTTAGTGGATGTGCATGGCTTGGTAATTATGAAAATTTTAAAGTTAGGTAAAGGTAAAATGGTAATTAAGTAATTAAAGGTTAAATTAATAAAAGAAAAGCTATCATCTTCCCATTTTTCTTCACCATATCCGAATTTTTCTAAGAGAAGAAGAGAAATTTTTGTTCAAGCTCTTCCCTTACATATAAGTGCTATCTCATCCCGTTTTTGTTGATTTTTATGTTTTTAGGACCATTGTAGCTTAATCTAACTAATTAAGGGGACTAAATTGCAATATGATTGAAAGTCTAGGGTTTTTACATGAGAGAAATTTATTTGATTTTGAATTTTAATGGAAGAATATGATTCTTTGTTGTTAACTAAACAACTTTTGTTAAGTGAGTTTTGTTGAAATTGTCAAATAAGGATTAAATTAAGAAATGTGAAAATTGTGTGCTAAATGTGTGAAATTGTGGAATATATGGGCTTCCATAAGCACATATAAAATTCAGCTAGGCTTGGGTGTAGTGAAATTTCATGAATTTTATTTTTACGAGCTTAGGGAGTAAATTGTAAAAAAGTCAAATGTTTAGAGGTAAAATGGTAATTTTCCATAACATGAAATTGGATTGAATTGAATGAAATAAATATTAAATTAGTTAAATTTGATTATATATAGATCAAGAAAATCCACGTTCAGATTTAGATCGGAGGAAAGATAAAGTACTGGATTGATCGGGTGATTTCTCCGTATAAATTTGAGGTAAGTTCGTATGTTAGTAATCATTAAATTATATGTGTTTTAAATGCTTTATTATTATAATTGTAATGATATGACTCTACAGAAAAACTCGAAGAAGATTCAATGACTTATGGATTGGATCCTGATTGAACCTTAGGAATAGATAGGATACAAATGACATGTCATTAGGGGTTACCATATTTTGGGTGCTGGTCTCGTACGTCCTACCAGAGGCTGAGCTTCCGGCATGTGTTGCGGTTACTTTACAGCTTGTGTAAGCAGCATCGTGTAGCTACGTCTTGACTGACAGCTTGTGTGAGCAGACCCAGTGATGACTCGAGAGTGAGCCCCTATATGAGATATGAGATATGAGATAGAGGTGGTTTCAACCATGTATTGGCACTTAGCGTGCGAGATACCCGAGTATTCGATAGTATTCCAAATGGTTCAACGGGCATAGTAATGATTTGAGGTTACATGAGTTCAATTCAAACTAGTACAGGTATTTATGTGGAATACGAGAAGTGATTTATATTTGATAAATAAATACATAGTTAACATGATTATGATTGTGTGATAGGCTTTGGGCCAAATTAAGTTGCATCCATACTTTTATTTTTTTTACCTAAATTGTGTATGATTTGGTAAATTGTATTTATTAGTCATACGAACTTACTAAGCTTAATTGCTTACTCCATTTTAATTTTTGTGTTTTATAATGATTCGAAAGCTCGCTCGGTTTGGAAGTTATCAAAGATCGCGTCACACTATCAAATACTCATTTTGGTACTTCAAACTTTATATTTTGGGTAAATGGCATGTATAGTTGTTTTGGCTAATGTGGCCTATATGTCTTGTTGTGTTTTGGCCATTTGGAATTGGGTTGTAAGGTGGTCATATATTTTGATATGTATATATGTATAAATGGCCTTATGATGTGGTGCTTAGTTGCTATATGAATGCCTTGCTTGTGAAATTGTGTTTTGGCACTAAATGGTTGGAATTGAGATGTGTAAGCATGCAAAGTTAGGCACAATGTCTCACATATGAGTTTGACCATTTAGGTATATTTTGGAAGTGTGATTGGTATGTTTTAAAGTGGTTAATAGATGTGTTGATGGATATCATGTTGTATGTGTGGATATTACATGTAATAAACTTGATATTGGTTGGTTTCAAATGCTTATTTATGCCATGGTTGTATGAACATTATTGATCTTAGGTTGGCATCACATTGGGTGAGAGATATGGCTTGGAAAATGACCTATTTTCCTCCACACGGTCAGAGACACGGGCGTGTCTCTCAGCCGTGTGTGACACACGGCCAGGTGACACGGCCATGTGTCCCCTGATACTTCTTTAGAAATCAAGTCAGTAGCTTTACACGGCTTAGCACACGGGTGTGTGGCTTGGTCGTGTGGCAGAAGTCAGTATACCCTCCAATTTTTACACAAACTAGTACACGACCTGGCGCACGGACGTGTGAGGCCATTTCAAAGGGTACACGACCTAGCACATGAGCGTGTGATCTGGTCGTGTGACCCAAGTCAGTGAGTTACACAGGGTAAGACACAGGCTAAGACACAACCATGTGTCCCCATTTCGAATGCCGACACGGCCTGAGACACGGACGTGTCATTTGGCCGTGTGAGACACACGGGCGTGTGTCCTTACACTTTAAAATTTTTCCATCTTTTTCTAAAGACTGTATGAATGTATTTTAATGGTTTTCATTTGAATGATAATTGATTATGAAATGTATGGTTGTTTAAGTTTTAAGTCTGGTAATGTTCCATAACCCTGTTCTAGCGTCAAATATGGGTTAGGGGTGTTACATGACTTGTCAAGGTCTTTAAACAACTTTTCAACACAAGTCATGTCATTGGTGCAACCACTATTAACTAACCAATTGTCATGTGGAGTGCTTGATGAAAAGTAAGAGACAACAAAAAGTTGGTCCTCTTCTTCTTTAGTTGCAGAACCTCTCAATGTGCCCCATCAAGTTGCACCTTCGGCACTTCACATCTGGCCTTCTCCAACACTTAAAATGTGGATGATTCTAGTTTCCACAATACTTACATGAAGAATACTTGTTAAAATTTCCAATACCATTACCTTTTGCAGTAGTTTCTGAACCATTACTACCACCACTCTTCTTCCCTTTCCACTTTTGGTTCTCTCCTTTTTCACCTTGCTGCATCGTAGCCTTCAATGCTCCTTCTATGCTTCCTTCTTACCTCATTAGCCTCCTCTGCTCTTGTGCTTGTAAAGCACTGATCAACTCCACTACTCTCAATTGAGTCAAGTCCTTGGTGTTCTCCAAAGAGGCAATAGTTTATTTATACTTCTTAGGTACAAAGACTAATACTTTCTGCATCAGTCTAGAATTAAAGAGATCAGTCCCCAAGAACCCTTATCTTGTTAGCAATATCCACCAGCTTGTCAAAGTATTCTTTGATTGATTCAAACTCCTTCATCTGTAACCTCTCAAATTCTCTAATCAAGTTTAACACATTCATGCTCTTGATCCTCTCATCTCCTTGATACCCAGCCTGAGATAGTCTCATATCTCCTTTGTTGATCCAAAAGCCATAATTCTATTGAATATGGTTGGTGAAACCAAAGCATAAAGGCAAGTCTTTTCCTTAGCCTTCCCGGTTGTTCTCTTCTTGTGCATTTTGATCTGGTTCATAGTTGGATAGTTAGGAAGTGGAGTCACCCCAATCTTCCTCGACAGCTTCCCAATAATCACAAAACTCCTTGTATGCTTGCATTCTCACAAACCATGCTTGATAATTCTCTCCATCAAACACAAGAGGGGCTAAGATAGATAGGTTACTTGATCCCGATTCTATTTTCCTCAATACCTCGCAAGTGTATCTTTCGATTTTTCTCTCAGAACTCTCACAAAACTTTTCTCACATGTCCCTTAAGGAAAATAACTCTCACTACCACTGTTGGTTTAGCAAAGAACTACCAGAAGCATAGAAAATAAGAATGGAAAGGATGATTGTATTCATTAACCAAGCAACTCTTATATACATGTCCCAAGTAACAAACTCAATCAAATTTTAGTTTCTTATTCCTACTAACAAGCTAACAACACCTAACTTCTTACTCCTACTAACAAGCTAAAAAATCTCCCTAGGACTTAATCAAATCTCCCTAAAACTTAATCATAATATAAAATTTTACACCTCTTGAGACACTAACAAAGGTGTTATATAGACAAGGCAGGCAGGCCAAAAGGGCAAGGCTGAGTTGAATACAAAGGGGGCTTATTAGTAACGGCCACACACGTGGCCAGGCCTAGAGACAAAGGTATCATCTGTTTAGATAAGGCTTGATTGTGCCATTAATCACATCAGCAGCTGTATAAGATATTTAAACAAGTTGCAGTTATAATACTTCTTATGGAAACCGTCAACATATAGAGATAGACTGTAGGGTAGACCCTCTCTTTTCTTAGAGCATAGGCTATAAGGCTATGCAATATATATTAAGGGTTGAAATTATAGGTAACACTAACATGACCCTTGGACTTTCAATTCCTTCCTATTTTCTACACCTTCTTCATCTAACGACCCATTTTAATCTTATAAACTTTACAACAAACCATTACTCAATCTGATGATACTATTTTTTAAGAAACCTAATGTTCCCCTGTCCCATGTCAGCTTCAGAGATGGATGGAGCTGCATCCATCCACATGGTATTTCTTTTTCTCTTTCTGAAATTTGTTTCTGATTCTGTTTTATCTTTTATAGCCAGAATCAAAGCCCTCAAATGCATACGGTAAATAAAAAGTATAGCTTAAACTTGTTGTAAAACCAATAGCTAGGAGCCTAGGATATGTTACAATATCATCAGTTGATGGACAAGAGCAAACCTTTGTGGTAGCTCCATCTTGCGCTTGAAAAGAGTGGAACCTCGGAGATTTGAAACAGTACTTAAGATATTGGCACGGCTCAATCAGACCAAAACCACTGATGCTTCAACTCTTCTGAGAGATCAAAAACTGCTCCTTGTTTCATGTCTGAGTGAACCAGGCCAATATCACAGTTACTATTCCATGAAATGTTAAAGCATGGAAGAGAGCGTTGGATGGATCCCTAAATAAAACATTAAGGAATTAAACAGAGAAGAGTGAAGCATATTGGGAGGAAAGATGGGTTAAAAAAGAGAGCAAATAAAACAGAGAGAGAGAGAGAGAGAGAGAGAGAGAGAGAGAGAGAGCTGAGGGGGAGTACGAATGTGTGGGTGGGGGTATTTAGGAGAGTGAGAGGGGTGTCTGCAAAGAGCATTTAAAACCCTCTACTACCAAAGCAGAAAAGTTGGCCCATTGCATTTAAATCCATTATTCTCCCTCCCATTGTCCCATCATCCATGTTTCTCTCTTTTCTTTTTCTTTGACTAATCAATTCCTAACACATACTATATAACGCTGCAGAAGGATTGTTCTGTCATCTAGGATGGAAATTAAGGGTTGAAATGACCTGTGTTACCTCTCAAATTTACTCCAGCTAAATATGAACATGTGGATATGGATGTATAGGTAGCGGAAGTTTTGTCCTTTAAGGTGATCACATGGGCGGTGGTTGAAGCATGAAGGCAGAGGTTGAGAGATATAGCCCATGCCATGACCGTAATACTCTGTGCAACAGCTACCAGCATCATTAATGACGGAATCTCGATCTGGGACGGACAGACAGCAACATTAATAGGCAAGGCAAGGTAACCAGACACACTCTTTTTAGAAACTGGAAACCCTTGTTTCAATCCAGTATGGCTGTATTTGCTTTGCTTCTTGGAGTTGGAGTTGGAGTTGGAGTTGGAGTTGAGGGTAATTACACTAAGTTCACGTACCAGAGAAGAGAATTGTACATTTTGTTTTTTTTTCTTTCTTTTTTTAATATTCATTTTAGTTTACATGGCAACCAAAGCTGAAATTCCCCTAGCTTCGATACTGTCTGCTTGATTTAGGTGATATTGCTTATATGTAACGTAGAATGTGATGTGTCCAAGGGATCGTTGTGTTGTCCGCTGTGGCGGATGCTTTCATTTTGGGCGCATATCAAACAATGTTTTCTTCTGGTTATGTCAACGACCTTTCATTACTATCGGCGAACATGAACGTTTTTTCACCTCTAAATCCAATTAATTATTTCTCAAATGAATATTCATAGCCAGCTAGTCAAGACAACGAAGAATGTTAGTGTATTCATATATTTTATATTGATGGGGGATTATTCCAATGTTTCACGTTAAAGAAAACTCCAAAAATGCTTGCCCTTTATACTCAAAACACCCCCAAGTATGTCCAAAATTTCAAAGAAGAGAATTCCCATCTCCCTTTATGAGCTTCGAGGGCTATCAGTCATGGTCTCTCCCTTCAGGTCTTGTTCCTGATGAAGCATCACCTGAATGGCTTAGCAAAGGAGACAATGCATGGGAACTGACAGCAACGTCCTTTGTTGGCCTGCAAAGCGTTCCAGGGCTAGTGATACTGTATGGGAGCATGGTGAAGAAGAAATGGGCTGTCAACTCAGCTTTCATGGCCCTCTACGCCTTTGCCGCTGCTCTACTTTGCTGGGTTTTATGGGCACATCAGATGTCTTTCGGATACTATAAAAACAGCCCATTGGTTGGAAAGCCCGTTAATTCACTGTCCAACGTATTTCTTCTGGGACCAACACATGTTCATTCTATGCTGCCAAATGCTGATTATGTATTTTACCAGTTCGCTTTTGCTGCCATCACAGTGATTTTGCTGGCTGGATCATTGCTTGGGAGGATGAACTTTTACGCTTGGATGATATTTGTTCCTTTGTGGTTAACCTTTTCATATAGCGTAGGGGCATTCACCATATGGGGATATGGATTTCTTCAACACAAAATCATTGATTATGCGGGTGGATATGTCATTCATCTTTCCTCTGGGGTGGCTGGTTTTACTGCTGCATATTGGGTAATATTCATATACCAATTCAGTCCATTAGATATTGGATTTTTTTTTTGCTACATAGAAATTGTCACGTCATCGTAAGCAAACATGGTGATTGCAGGTGGGACCTAGACATTCGCATGACAGACAGCACTTTCCACCCAACAACATAATTCAGATTTTAGGAGGTGCTGGATTTCTGTGGTTGGGATGGACTGGCTTCAATGGAGGATCTCCACTTTCAGCAGGGCTGGTCACATCTTTGGCCGTAATAAACACACATATCTGCACCGCCACCAGCCTCTTGGTCTGGCTTGCTTTAGACATGGCTGTGTACAAGAAGAGCTCGGTCATCGGTGCAGTCCAGGGGATGATCACGGGACTCGTTTGCATCACTCCTGGTGCAGGTTAGCCTTCACTCAAACACGTATCACATACATTAAGTCATTTTTCTCCAGGCTTGTTTCACTTTTAACATCTGATATATGCATGGGGCGGCAGGGCTTGTGGATCCATGGGCAGCGGCCTTAATGGGTGTGATGTCGGGATCAATTCCATGGTACACGATGATGAATTTGCACAGAAAATCAGCCTTCTTCCAAAGCGTGGACGATACGTTAGGGGTGTTCCATACACATGCAGTGGCTGGTGTTTTAGGAGGCCTCCTCTCCGGTCTCTTTGCAAAACCCAAGCTTCTGAACTTGATGTATGGAAATGACGTATATGGTCCAGGCTTACTCCATAGTAGGGGACATATCCACCCTGGCCTCAAACAAATGGCTTATCAGTTTGTAGGTGCCGTATTCATCGCTGCATGGAATGCTGTTGTTACTAGCATCATTTGCCTTGTTATAAGCCGCATTGTTAATTTAAGAATGGATGAAGAGGCTCTTGAGGTAGGGGATGATGCGGTGCATGGAGAGGAAGCTTATGCACTGTGGGGAGATGGTGAACGGATGCCGAAACCTCGCCGTCTCCGTATACCGCTTATTTGCCGCCGTTTAATGCCAACCCCTGTTTAATAAATTTGAGATTAATGCTGCATGCAGTGCTTTTAGATTATTGGTGATTTTCGCAATATTATATATCCCATGACCATTGTTACATGCTTCTACTAATCTACTGGTAAACTCTCTGTAATTTCAAAGCATTTTGAAATACCATTATCTGCTGCGATATATTTATCTCATCGATTAATCCTCCCCATCTTCCCTTGTTGCTTTGTGCCAAGTCATTTTTTTTCATTTTATTTTTATTTATTCACAACTTTTTCTAAGTTTAACAATCATGATCATGGCTGTGCACGCATTTACCCAAACATTTTTAAATTAAATCTGTTTTTCTAAAGCATGAGTAATATATTATCATCTTAATTTTAATATACTATACTCTAGTAAACAACATAAGAGAATAGTTTTTAAAATCTAATGATTATTTAGATCCAATAGAATCAATATTCAATTTGAGTTTTAACTTTTAAATTCAACTTTAAACCAGCCTGTCAAATTGACAGATTTTTTGTTACAAAATTGCATTTTGCTTCAAACCCCATGTGATAGCCTAATGGTTAACAGTATTCACTGTCCCAGGTGTGACTTGAGTTTAAATCGCGCTAGTCGTATTGATTGTAATTCTCCAAAAATGAATAAATTTTGTTCCCTTTTACTCATAAAATGAATAAATTAGTCTGTGTATATTAAATCAAAAAGTAAATTAGTCTTTCCATTAGAAGTTAGTTCATATATGTCAACTACAACACACTATATCTCATTGTCTAGTTATTCCTGTTAATTTTTAATAGTACAAATAAATAAATAAAAATCAATTTACAAAAATTGATTTACCCAAAAGAGAAATGCAATTCCCTTATTCTTATTGAATGTGATTTGATTTATACACAGACCTTGCATCTCTTATATTAGCATCAGTATCCAACTTTTGGGTACCAATAGTATCCCTTTTAATGCTAAAAACAATAAGATGATTAAAATAAAATCAATTAAAAGAAATTTAAAATTAAAAAATAGAATTAAAATCCAACAGAGTATGCATACATAAAAAGAAATTTCAAAGAGGGTGTAAACCAAATATACCATTATTTTTTTTGCTCTTTACAAATATGCCAAATCTTTCTCACAAACTAGCTACTACTTCACACATCAAGAAACAATGGTATGCTGATATGATTTTACAAGGTCCAATCCTCCATTCCATCTCTCTACTAGTGTATTATGTTGTAAGGACATCCGGAAGCTGAATGGAGTGAGCTCCAATTACTTTACCACCAACATCAGGAAAATTCTCATGTTCAGGGAGCGGGTTTACTTTTCCATCCATATCTACTTGCAATGGATACATCAGAAGGTGACCCTGCAATGGTGAATACTCGGCATCAGTGAATTTCTTCCAGTTCTCTTCAGCAATACTATTCACCATCTTCACGCATTCCACACTTTCTGGCTCCTTGAACAACTTATTTAGCTCCCCAAGATGCTCTGCCCATAATGACATTCTATATCCGTGTACCTGCCAATTCCAGAGAGCCATCACACAGTAAAACATCCGAGTTATGGTCAACAGCTTCCTAGCAATGCAGCCTCAATGATTAAAGCATTTTTCATCTACTACCATACGAACAAAAGAGCAGAAATCTGCAAAAAGTTTCGTTTTTAGGTCCTAAACACAGTTTTAACACAATGTTCACCATATGTCACATTTTGATATATTTTGGACATCAAGTATAAAAAAAGACAAATAGCTGGTGAACATCATTTAAGTTCATTCAATGCCTTTTTCTTACCAGTTACAATCTCAGAACAGCAGCCAAAATATTGGTCCAAAAATCAACAGTTTTCTCAGAAGAAACAATAAGCAAAAAGATAATACATACCTGACCACGAGGATATTTTTTCTTAGCCCATGTATAATGCGGTTGATAGGCACCCATAGCTATCTCTGTGTCTTTTGTACCAGCCATGGATCTTTGGTTAATATTAGCCGATCCCACTATTACATACTCATCATCTACTATCATCCCCTTTGCATGCACGTAAATCATGAACCGACCAAATTTTGCGGAGTCAGAGACCTAAGCAAAATATAAATACGTTAAACTAAAGATAAGCAACTCTTCACTTCATTGTTAATTATTGATACATCTATTCCATCTATGTTCAAGGAACTCCCCACTGTTTATCCAATCTAAAAACTAGAGCTTATCAGCAAAATAAATAAATAAAACAATCGCAAAAATCCAAATGTAGAAATCTAGAGTTACGTAGGATCAGTCCAGATCTGATTTCATGACATTAATCTACAACAAGAATCTAAAAAGTGACGAAAGGGATATATAGTTGAGCAATTACCGAATCTTTACCACTGAGCATTTCCTGAGAGACCTCTTCCCGCTTACCAAGACAATAGAAATTGAGGTAATCTCGAGGGTGTGAGTCCTTAATTTGCATGGACTTGAGTTCTTGTGCAACAACATCATACATCATTTGCATTGTTTGACTCTGGAACACAAAATGGGTGAATATAAGCGGAATAGCTCTGCATTTATCTAATCAGAACAAACAGAGAAACCCACATTCATGCTTGAATAACAATAAATACGATGTCAAAAAAGAAAGCCCCCAACCAAAAATGAACTAACATGATAAAAATAGCTCCAAATAAGGTCAAGCAATAGAAACTGTATTTTCCCAAAGTACACTAGCATGGGCACCCTTCCGGGATTGGAAGGTCTTGCATCGGATATCAAGTCTATGTTCAGAACAACCTATGGACTAGCAATGAAACAACTTAAAAGAAAAAAGAATCTTCAAGAAATCAAAGTAAGGTATATATTGGAACAAGCAGAAATAGCACTGCTGGTTCATGTTTATATCGTAAAGAATAGACATAAGAAGATTACAGCTAATTTAGTTCAGGAACTAGATACCAACCTGCCAATACAAAATTTCCTGTACAGTGGCAGTTTTTGGATCACCCTCTGGCCACAAAGGAATAATGATATATACCGCGAATCTCTCCCCTGCTCTGATTTTACTAGCAACCTTTAGTGCCAGTTCCATAGGGATCAGATTATCAGCCCCTGCTTATAGCATAAAAGCAAAAACATATGAAGAACTAAAAGAAATAAAATAATAGTACATTTTAGCTTCTTTATTGCCACCAAAAGGTCAGGAGAGACATCTCAGACAAAAATTTGTACACTAAATACTTGATACAGGAACATTCTTCTAGAGACAAATAATTCCAAATATGGAGACAACCTCAGTTACAAAGGACAACACTGCTGACCTGCATTTTTATATGATGGCCATGCATATGAAGATCCAAGAAAATACTGATTTTCAATATATATGTAATGCTGGGCAGATCTGATAGCCTGTATATAAGCAGCTTGAATGCTTTTATCTATCACCAGATTTTTTGCACAGAAAAGATTCTGCAAAAGAATACATCCAACACTAAGAGCTATAATATGGCATAATACAGAAATTAGTTACAAGTAGAAATATGGAACTGGTGAAAATCTAGAATATGGAAAACCTAAAACATATCAGTTTTCCTCCCATCTAAAAGTCAGAATAAAAGCAGTTTCAAGGAGAAACCTGATTTTCAGCTTTTTTGATGTATTTTGGAAATCCTTTCAGTGATCCAGAGTCAATGGAGCGGAAAATCTGTGGAAGACAAGAAATTAAAACCAACATTGCAATTTCCTTTCTGTAAAATGATAAAAGGAACAAAATCAAAAACATAATTATCAGCAGTAAAAATTTAAACAACCTGGACATTCCAGTTTTCACGATTATCTTTACTAAGAACATGTACTTTGGGATCATCATCTGGAACTATTGTAGTACCATCATCTGTCACAGCTAAGGGAGGACTTTGTATCCATGAGATTCGTTCTATCCTAATCATAGCATCATCACTCCAGTGAGATTTTCCTTTAAAAAGTAGACTGAACTCTTTCCACTTGGTTGATTTCCTCCACCGCTGCTCAAAGTTGATAAGAACATCATATGCAGCAGGCCCTTCAATTTTGCTGTGTAAATCATGCCACGGTTGCCTTGGAGCCATGGTTCCAACCTAAAAATATAGAGAGAAGTAGAAAGAAAGAAAGCAGAGAATATAAAGAAGTGCCAAGATTATAATTTAAAGTACTGGTACCTAAACCAGAATGTTTGATGATACAGTTGAAATTTAACTGAACTAAATGTCGGTCTTATATGCTAGCAGCTTGTTACAAACTGCAACACAAGCACACAAGCCCTAACCCCAATCTAAATGGAGCCAGTTATATGAACCTCTTCCTCAACTCTTTCTAAGACATGCTCCATGTAGCGGTGAGCAAAAAAACAGACCAAACCGAAAATCGACTCGAACTGAGGTATTTGGGCAGTTTATGGAATAAAAGTTCAAAAACCACGGTTACCCGAAACTAAACCAAAGTCTGTTTTTTATTTAATATATAATTAATTTTAATGTTTTATGATATAAAAATAAATATTTAAATTTTAAAATAGTGAAAATAATTTAAAAGTTATTGAAAAATTATAGTATTCAAAAGCCATAAAACAAAGCTCATTTTATCAAAATAAGTCTAAAAAATCAAAACAAAAATTAATATGAATAACCCAAAAACCGAACCGAATTATAAAGAACGGTTCAAAAAATCTAAAAGACCCAACTGAACCGAACCGATATCACCTCTAGCTCCATGTAAGTGGTAGAGTGACATGGAAGACACAGGTCGGTGCTAGCCAGTTGGTAAATTTTAGACGGAACTTAAGAGATGTTGATCACTTAGAAGCAATGCTAAGGAATTACAGTCGTTAACAAGTGAACATTCATGACCAGGCTCAATTTTTACTCATCCCTTCTCCATTAACATACAAGATAGAACATCTCAGCAGAGGAAAGTATTAAGACAAAATTATGCAATTACTTACAGGAAAAGTAGGATTATGAAAATCATCCTTGAAGACAGTGTCAAGATCACGAAGTATTCGATGTTCAGGTGTATCATAGCGACCATCACAGAGATCGATACCTCCAACAAATGCAGTTATCTTTCGATTATTTCCAGCTGCCTGAGTGTCAACAAGAACACATTTTTGATGATGTGTAAACATGGTTCCAACAACCTGAACAAATTAATTGCAGAAGCGACCTCAGCAAAAATATTTAGTTGAAACATTTATCAGAATCACAAAAAAAATTAGCCGAATTCGTAAAAAAAATTGCTAAACTAAATCTACTAAGCAAAACCAGACATATTAAGCAGAATATATGTACAGGTTGAGATCCCATCAGAAGTCATCAACCTTCAAACAACCCTATTACATTGCTTCTGTCAAAGATCCAGAAACCTGAATATGCAGGAAACAAGTTGATCAAGGTAATCCAATATCCTGGTGCAAAGCATTAAGTAAATTCAAGTACAGATTGGTGGTGGGTGACAAGACAAAAAGAAACCCAATTTACTTAATTAGATTGAGGAGGTGAAACATAAACATGATCTATGATCACTCAAGACACATAGTTAGAGATACATTAACTAGCTACTTAATAGTTCAAACAAATAAAACCTTGCCTGTTGTTTGAAATACCCAAGCTTACTGCTAGCATAACGAGGAGCCAGCACACAAGTAACAGACGAATGCTTAAAAAACTTTAACGTTTCTTCATCGTGCGTCTGCATCACTCCAGCCTGCATCACCCATTAACACCCACAACACAATCTCATAATTCGAATAGACATTGGATAAAACAATACGGAGTTTGAGGGGGAGGGAACTTCTTTACCGTACGGATACCAAATTTATCGTGTGAAGTTTTATCATCCCAGACCAACAATAGAACTCTAACCCCTTCTTCAGATTTATATTTAAGCAATTCACCGAGCGTTAAGTCGCCGCCTCGCGGAAATGGCCGAGTAGGCTCTCTAACAAGCTTAACCTTATGAAAAACGGACCAGCCGACGATGTAAACCAGATGGTGAGCCTCGGATATGGCATAACAGATATCCTCCCAACACTTTGCTGGGCTATAGACTTTACCGTCGTCTAATTCTATTTTAGGCAACAAATCGTCCGTCACATGAGCATCTTGGTAAAGGGTCACCTGGCTCCCTTTCCTTAAAGGGAAATACGTGTGCCTAACGCCGGCTTGCTCTGGGTCGCTGGCGACTCCCTGCTTATACAAGGGGTTATTCTCGCAGGGCGTGAATTTCATATCGAGGTAGATCGCCGAGTCCGGCTTAGGAGGCTTCCCCGAGGGGCCAATGAGCGGGAACCATCCGGTGATATGCTCCCCCGTGGCGATCCTCGAGGCAGGGATTTTGGCAGTGCCGATTGCGTCAGCGCCGAAGAGGTCGTTGTCTTTGACGTTAATATCGAGCTCAGTGACAGGATGAGCCAAAGGGATAATGAAATGCTCGTTCCACTTGGGATTCTGGGAGTTTTTCAAGACGCGTGTGCGAGCCACGGTGGCTTGGGGGAGGCAAACGGTGACGTAGGGATCGCTGGTGATGATCTTACGGTGGCCGCGGATTTTGGAGTCCCCTTCTTTAGCAGCAGTCTGTGCGGGAGACTTGCAAGGCTCACAGGTTAAGCAACTGCGGAGATGATTGACCATAAAATCCATGTTGGGCAATCTCCTGGCTTCAACAATGGTTAAATCCAAGTCACCGTGTAGGTAAATCTGCTGTTTCGACGCTTCCTCCATTTTCAGAGTAGAAAAAACAGCAGAAAAGCAAAAGAACCCAGAACCGGAACAAGTGTGTTATGTAGACGGTGGGGATTTGGCTTTGAAGGTAAAGCCGAAACTTGGTTGTGGTTTGTAGAATAAAAACCGGGGGAGACGTGGGTTTTGAGGAGATGGAAATAAGGTATATTATAATGAAAATGGCTACCGTAGCAGAAGAGGCAATCGTGCAGCGGCAGTTACAGACAGCTAAACTAAGCTCAAAAGCTGCTTGCTTTCCCTTGTTATGTTTGGATCATATGTATATCTATTTTATGTTTTCAAGGAACACGTGAAGTCGCGTCTTAAATTTCTATGTTTCAACAAAATCTTCAATCCCTCCGCTAAATTAATGATATATTTTTATTTGGCTTTTTAAGTCTTTTTTTTAATTAAAATAAATAAATCCATTTTGGAGAAGGTGTAAAAACGCTTTCCGTCAAGGTAATTTATTTTGAATATTAGTAACAGTAAAAAATTTTAAGGGCCTAATGGTAAGGTTTTTTTTCTATAATCATTTTTCATTCTTTTCACTCAAATCTAATTCTCTCAATTGTTTCTAAACTCTCAATTCTCTCAAGTTTTGTTCTAAATTTTCTCATACGCATGTTTAAATATATTATAGTTTTATTTAATTATTTCGTATATTATTCTTTTCTATTAAATTATCACAAATGGCAAATGCTCTGATTTATTTAGACGACAAGCACATTTCCGCCGCTCAAGTAATAATGGTAGGATGGAATTTTAAATTTCGTTATTTTCTCAGCTCAAACCCCTCACTTTCCTCCTAATTTTAGTCCGTAGCTCACATAATTGAATAGTACGGTTGAACGCTAATTCCACGGATCGGGCTCAATAAATACCATCTCAACTTTCGCATTACAGATTTGATCATCATAGTAAATGACAGATTTCACTCTTCGACTCATTTGAATATCAGTTACTAATTGGATGAGCAAAAGCAAAAAAATCTTCAAACAATTATCCAAATAAATGCAGACGGCTATCGTAACTCAACTCTTCAATGTTTGATATGAATTTGTTGTGTGCCTAAGTTGTGAATATTTTGATATTTTAATATGAAAATAGAATAACGAAAGTGGGAATACATGCTTCAAAATCTGTTTCTAAAGATGTGTTTTCATCGAATAATGATAATGAAACGCTCTTTGGTGCTCAAAAAAGCATTTCATAGATCAAATAATTTTATCAGAAGCGTGCTTAAGAGGGTGTCCAATGCCTCAAAACGTGCATCAGATTTCACTGGGATTCCCAGGGTCAGGTACAGGTGAGTCTTCACTGGCATTTTCAAAGTTTGGAAAAAAAAAGTACCTGACCCTAAAGATTTTTCTCCAGATTTGAAGCATGTTTTGAAGATATTCGATGAAGACGCTGGTTCTACGACCCGTTTTTGACCACTGGAATTTTCTACTTTGCAGTCAAACCCTTCCCTTGTGCCTATAAAAGAAGGTTCTCACTCCATACTCCATCATCCCTCAAACATCATCTCTCCCGGCCTCCATCCCGCCACTATATAATATTTCTCCTTCTTTGTTTTCTTACTAACTTTAGTGTTAAAATTTTTGGTCGCTAATAAAACTTCTCGTTTGAGGTATTCTTTTGTCATCAGTGATGTAATATCACTTCGAGACGCACACATTTCATATATCCTATCGAGATGAGACTATTGCCTTCGAAACCTATCTTGTGAAAGTCAAATTTCGGGGTGATTTTACTTTGTATAGTCATGGGTAGAAGTTTACGTAGAGGTCTCAATCGACGATCGTTATATGGTCATGAATTGGAGTATAACGTGGAGCCAGTTGACAGTCGTTACGCGGGCACAAGCTCAAACTTTTTAGATACCTGAAAATGTTACATTATAAATAACATATAGAAGTCTGAAGGTATAATCATACGAAAAAAACTGTGGGGTTTCCTGCTATAATCTACGTAATTTTTTCTCTATTTTCAGGCAGCTGGTACCTTTAACATTTCTTCTTATTCGAAAGTCGGCATCGCCATGGATGCAGGAGGACTCTCAGGCAGGGAACGACTATTTCGGTGGAGTAAAGGTGATGCTCCTTTCGGGGCGACAACGGTTGTCGTTAAATAATCCATTAATAACTACATTTAACTGTCGCGCCGACCTGAGTTTGACTTCTACTTCTGCCGAAACATCTGCTCTCCTCCTGAGAGCCCTATTGTGTCCACCTTGTTGTTAGGCTTCGGATAATAATGAAAGGTTAAAAATACCAGCTGCTTGGAAATAGAGAAAAAAATTACATTGATTACATCGAAAATCCCTCTATTTTTCCCTATGATTATAACTTCAATATTATGTATAGTATATATAAAGCATCATTTGTTGATATCCAAAAAGCTTGAACTCGTGACCACATAACAACCGACAATTGACCCCTAGTTATACTTGAACCCGTGACCGTATCACGGCCGCCAGCTGAGACATCCACTTAGACTTCAACCCGCGATTGTATCAAGCACAGTCACCCTGAAACTTAACTTCCATTGGATGAGTTTCTAGGGTAATGATTCTATCCTGCCATGACATATAAAATTTGTCTTCTGGGTGTGTTTTCCTACCACTTGTGCAGAAAGCGTGTCCAGCTCTCTCTCCAAAATCAACCTATTTCCTTAATTTTAAAATTTGGCCTTAAAGACTAAATGAAAAAAATCGGCATATATCATTAATTTAGCTTAATTCCTCATCTTGTTTTGTTTTTATCTCACTAAAACTAATCCTCTTAAATTTATTGGAAAATAAAGGTTATTTACTTGTTGTGAGGTTTTAATTATAATATTAATTTTTAAATGATTTTTTTATATTTTAATTAATTATTTTATTAAAACTGTAACCAATTAAATTTACATAAAATTAGTTTAATGGAATTATCTCTAAATTAATACATAGTGTATATTTCACATATTTAATTTTATTTGAAGTCAAATATGTTTTTTACTATTTTCATTAAAAATAAATACATAAATACACTAAATAAACAATACAAAGATAAATAATAATAAAAGTATAATTGCTTATTTATTTAAAATTTACTTAATGCTGATAAGATTTTCTTTAAACTTGAGACCTTAAATTAATTTTAGGTTGAGACATTAAGAACTTTGGTATTATATTCAGTTTCACTTTGTATAAACATTCATAGTGTATATTTATTTTCGGCTATATCCCACATTATATGGATGTATTCAGATTATTAATCTGATAGTACTTTATAATAATTAATTTTGGTGTTTATATTTTAAATTTCTTTGAACAATTTCATTATACAAAATGCTTAAAATTAAGCATAGTCCTTCCCGAATCTATAAAAAGAAGCATAATGCATTTAGCACACTCAAACCCACATCCTCCTGTATTGGCAACAATGACTATGCTAATCAAGCTAGTGGTTATATTTTTAATTTAAAAAAACTTACATATATTAATTGAAAAATACTTTATGTTTAACATATATAGTTATATTAAAATATATTACAATTTATATTTTTATTCGATAATAATTAGAATATTTTTACAATTAACTAAACTTTTATCATTTTTAATTAATTTTTTAATATAAAGACTAAATATAACAAAAATTAATAATTAATAATTAATAAATGATAACTAAGATTGATGAATTTTACAACAAAAGTCTCCCCAATACTTTTTTATCCAACTTTTAAGTTCTAACAGCACGTTTTTCGCATGTATCTCGTAAATAAACTGTAATTTTTTTTTATGATTTGATTCAATAAACGTTATTGTTACTATTAGAACTTTAGATAATCCCTTTTAATTGAAAATTGTATTTAGTAAATTAAATAAATATTATGAAATATTATAAAATAAAAAGAGAGTGAGTAACGAACAAAGAAAATGAGAGAGTAAAAGCGTACTTTATTGATCAATGATAATCTAGAGTGCTTCTCCAAAGTTTATATTTATAGACATAAAAAGTACGCTTCTCTTTGGATGTTTATTGATAGATAATGTGTCTAATTAAAAACTTAATAAAATAAAAACCCTATAGGAAAAAAATCCTAGTAAAGGAAAAATAGTACACATATTTATAATACGCATAATATGTTGTCTCATTAAAAATCTTATTAGGAGAACCCAATGGGACAAAATCTCGGTTAAGGAAAAAAGAGTACAACGCGTATTTACTCCCCCTTATGAAAACATCACATAATATCTCATATTCTGCATATTCAATCTTGAATACTAGCTTTTCAAATTACCATTTGAATGTATTTGCTAAGCATTTACATCACCATTCTTTTTAAAGTCTTGAGTGAGAAAAATTTTGGATAAATATATTTTACCTACTTCAGGAGTTTCAACAATAATCATAGCAAATTTTAATCATAATTCTTCTATAAAAATACAAATAGGTATTTTGGATCATTTTATAATCCCCCTTTAACTACTATTCACTAAATTAAATTTATCACATATGTTCAAATTATTTCAATTCATATAAATGAATAATTTCCTGAGAATTTCAATATGCTTCTAGCATTCTAAATCCTTCAAGGATTTTAATATAAACTTTACTATATAGTTATTCCTAAAAGATTGTAACAATAACCATTAGACGCAAATTAAATCTTTAATGAATTGCCAATTTAATAATATATCTAAATGTTATTGCATCCACCGCAAAAATATATATTTTTTAATAATCGATGCTAGGACTTAGCGAAAAACATCATATTTTTATTCCGTTTTTACAAAACTACTCTATTTGTACCCTAACTGGCTTTAACTACTGGTAAAAAAAACTCCACGAGCTTAATTGTACTTGAATTGCATCTTTCTATTTTGACCAATCTATTTGATATATATATTTCTCAATAGATTTATTCAAGATTCTTCTTTTATTTTATTATTTCATAAATAATATTGCATGCAAAATCATTGTCGACCACTTTTATTATTGGTTCCACATTTTCTCGAATTGACATAACTTATCAAGATTTTTTTATTTTCACTATTTTAATCTTCAGTTTCAGGTACTTAAATCTCTTCTGGAGTTTTAGTTATTAGTTATGTCTTGGGTCTCTTCTGGAGTACCCGCCTCCACTATATGACCATTTAGAATAATTTTCATCTTTAGAACCGATCAATCTATTATTTATTCTAATTGATTGTCCTATTGGGATTTTGATTCAAAATATTATATGGTATATAAAACTTGGTTATTCTCATTAAATTTGTAAATACATCTGACAATTAACTTATAATAAAGTGAGTTATCTTTTTTCGAACTTCCGGTTCAAATTACTCTCTATAAGGATCTAGATAATGATAACTCATTACAAGCAGTAATTTCATTCAACCATTATTTCTCTCCCCCTAATGTCGAGAAAACTATCGAATCAAAATAGTAGTCACAAATCATGACATAATTGAATCTTCAATACATTCAAAACATCTAATAATACAAGGAGACTCATATTTAATATATATTCCCAACTTTATTTGAGGATTCACTCATTTTTGTGCGTTGTGGTGGAGCAATTAGAACATATACGTACATACAAAAATTTTAAGATGGGAAATATTTAACTCTTGACCAAAAACCAATTGTAATGGAGAGTACATATAATTTATTGGCTTGATGCGTACAACAGGTAAATCAATATAATCTCATGTTGAAATAGGAAGTTTAGTTCACATAAGTAACGATTTAGATATTAATCAAAGGCGTTCAATCAATAATTTCTTTAAACCATTATGCGCATAAATAACAAGTTTTTACAAAAGTTTTTCAAACTCAATCAATAAAAGACTGAGATATAAACTCATCAACTTTAACAATATGAATTGTCTTAATTGCATAATCTAAAATTAATTATTTAAACAAGCAATCGACATATTTCAAGTTGATAATACATATGTAATTATTTTGTAGATGCATCTACCAAAATCATATAATATCAAAATCATCTACATGGTGGATGAATCAGCCCATATTCATTTCAGAAATGTAAAATATTAAATCTCAATTTTAGCTAGTGAGTTTCTAATAATCAATTTTCATTAAGAACAATCAACAAATGAGAATTCTTTAAATTAAGGAATCTTCTAGTTGATTATGCATCATATATGATCCAGGATGGTCTAAACTGGTGGAATAGATAACTCGTTATTTGGTTTAGTCATAAGGAGATATAAGATAGTTCAAAAATACTTTTAAAGCCCGTTTAACAAGAGTTTTGCATAATCAGTTAACTACCAAGAATAACTAGCTAGGTCATGTATATAAACAAACCTAAATTAAATATATGAATAAAAGTCACATCTCATACATAAAAATATGACATAATGAAAAAGTAGCAAATTTTTTCATAATCATCATCGTAAACATACATGTTTAATTCATAATCCAATCATTTATGCTCATATAACTTTTCATTTACAATTGCTCATGTCATTTATCTAAATAATTAACAAATGGAATAATATAAAACGATAATCATAAAATTCTTTGGCTTATTAATACAAATTTGCATACTAGATATGTTTTAGTCAAATATAGTATTTAATTATAAAACCTACTATAACGACATAAATATATTAGTTAATATTCATTTTCATAAACAAATAAGATGCTTAAAACAATATGTAACTCATGTAATCAAAACTTAAAAAAAAGACTATCTCAAATATTTAAACCATATATCAAGTCGATTTAATATTTAAAGATGTACCCTTTTGTTTTATGTTGAGTCTTGACGATTTTATCAAGAAGTTGTTAGAGTATGCCCAAAGATCAATCATGAGATGGTTGTAATAACATACTTGATTTATCATATAAGGCGTTACCATTATTATTTCAGTTTCTTTTCTGTGTATATAAATAAATTGTTTTATAATAACGTCCTGAGAATAATATGATTATTCTTAAAAGTTCCTTAGTCAAGTATTATTGTTGGATAGGACAACGATAATGCATTAAGACTAACGTGTAATTGATTGATGATAAAGAGTTGTCATTGATATGGAATGTCAGAATCATTACATGAATATGTGTGTTAGAGAACAACATATTGGACTGACCCGTTATGAGTATGTTTCTTGGATTATTATGTAATTGTCACGACATTACTCATAATGATTAATATTTATATGATCCTCAGACTTGAGATCATCATAATCCCAACATCGTGAGTTGTATATTTTGATACAGTCAAACGTACACCGTAACTGGTTGTTCTATAAAGACTGATGTTGGATATACCACAATCTATGTAGAGGGATATGGTTGGTCAATATAGGATAAGTCCCTCCTACATAATGGGAGTAATATCTTAGGCCACTTGATTAAGTGAGACTAGAAATGCATGGCCATACTCAAATAAGTTGATATTAGATGTCATACTTATTTGTATATCGTAGTCTGCTTAAGATATCAAGGAACATGGAATGGACAATGCAAGTGTGACTATTCCATGACTTGTGTCCAATCCAGAGATAAAGGACTTAAGGATTATGCATAAAAGGTTAATCATAAAAAAGTTATGTCGAATCATGATCTCTTGTGACTTAGGTAGCAATGATGCATTGCTAGATGCCACTCATTGTTCGTAGCATTAGAATCGTTCTAGTGTTACTGCTAACGTTACAAGAACCTACAGGGTCACACCCTATAGTTGAAATGAACAGAATAAACCATAGTTGGTATTGTTTTTGGGGTCGCTTGAATTAAATTAATTATAGAATTAATTTAATTCGGTAATCAAATTTCCAACACATTATGTACAAGGTTGTTGTACGTATAGTGAGAACATGAATTTGGTTAGCATAAGAATTCAAATAAATATATGGTTTACCGAACTTATATTATAATTAATGTAATTATAATTTTCGGATTAAAATATTATTATATTTATTTAATTCTTAAAAAAACCCTAAAACAAAAGGATATATATAATCCTGTTTTTCTTTGTTTGAGTCTAGCAGCCGTCAAAGAAAAATAACTCTCAAAACTGTTTTGGGGATTCCTTCCGTTCGTAGTCAACTGGGTGGATTACGTAGAGGCTGGAATCACGATAGATTGCGGTTTGGTTCAACAGCAGATCAAACTACTTGTTGTTGAGGTGTTGCTGTCTACTCTGAATAAACATTAGGTAATTTCGCCACCTCTTTCACCCCGATTCGGTCCTCACACATGGATCTCTGGTTAGGATCGCCGGATTTTTATTTTTTGCTGCGCCATAGGGGTGCCGGCGATCCAACAGAAGTAAGCAAATTAAACTCCAGTAATAGACTTTGAATCCAATCAAAATTTATTAATAACAAACTTTGAAAGTGAATCTTATTTTCCAGGTGTACAATAGGTACTAGACTTATTCATGGGTTGGGCCACCCAGCCCGGCCCGAAGCCCCGCCTGAAATGTGGGAAGGTTTGGGCAAAAATATAGGCCCGAAAAATGGGCTTGGACAAAAAAATAAGGCCCGTTTAAAAAAGGGCCAGGCCTCGGGTAAGGCATTTTTGGTCCGACCGGGCCCGAATTCACTAAAGGACAAAAAAATTATTTTTTTAAATATTATTTTCTTATTGTTTTCTCCTTATTTTGCTACCATTTTACTATTATGTTGTTATTGTTTGGATATTGTATAAAACTTATTTTATTGCTAATTTTGTTATTATTTTAGAGGTATTTACTTGTTAAGTTGTATCTATCTTAGTGTTATTTAAGTATACATATTTTTTAAAATTTATTTTCAATTTGTTGAGAAATATTTATTTTGATATTTTTAGTATTTTTGATGTATTGTATATATTTTAAAATTATATAAAAATAATATAAAAATTAATGTGGGTGGGCTGAATCTGGCCCAGGTTTTAACATTTTTATCCGAGTCGGGCTTGGGAAAATTTTAGACTTATTTTTTGGGCTAGGCCGGGCTTAGCAAATAGGCCTAAATTTTTAATTTTGCCTAACCCGAGCTCGGCCCGGCCCGACCCGACCCATGCACACCTCTAACAGGTACATAACCAATGACTTTTTATACATAAGTTTCTCTCATTTTTGAAAGTTTATATCGAGAACTATTGTTGTTCTCTTATTCATCTCTATTTTTTCACTTCTAGTGGCGAAAAGAAATATCACTAATAAGATATCAAAGAATCAAGTAATGAGTGTCACAATTCACAAAAAAAAGATGCTACTCATACAACAAAATACATATAACCCTAAAAAAATTGACCATAAGATTTCATATAAATATCAAAATCAAATCATTGACTTAAAGTTTAGTAATGAATATCAATAGCAATAAATTCTAGTAATAAATTCCTCGATATGGATTATAGAAATCCTAAAATTGACATACTAATATTTAAAATGATCACCATAATAAAGACAATATCAATATCCCTTTATTGTTAGATTCATCACAATCATCAATCTGGTATGCCAAATTTGATTCAACATCATTCTTATTATTCATTTTCGCATTGTCTCCTTTCGATTTGATAATGTTCAACTAAATGTTTAGGTCTACGACAAGTACACAACTAATGACTTTTCATACCATATTGATAACATAAGTTTTGTCCACCCCTTAAAGAGTTCTTGAGAATTTTTATTTTTTTCTTGTTTTCTTCATTTTTCCACTTCTAGTGGTAAGAAAATTTATTACGACCATCCCCTTTGACTATTATTATAGTCCAACTTATTACATCCATGTCAAATATTATAGCTTTCAAATTTATCACTTATTGTTACATTCTCTTTAGGGAATGGTTAGGTTTTGTGATTAAAAAATTTTGCTCAATCATAATTAAACATGATATTAACTCTTGAATTTTATTTTTCACGATATTGCTACTATAAGAGCACATTTGAAGCATGAAAAGTTGAATAAGTTTTCTCTTGCAAGTTCTCATCAGTAATATTTTTCACATAACTTTAATTGAGAACTTATTTTGAATATTGTAGAGTTATACTCACAGTTTTAAAAACTTGCAACTTCAGGTGCATCCAACCATAACGAGCTTTAGATAGGAGATCTTTCAAGTGCATCCAATCATAAAACTATCATATTCTTATGGTCATATCTTTCTTTATCTAATCATAACCTATAATTAAATCACATAATTCATAATAATATAAATTCTTAGCGCTTCATCCACAAGCACTTACTTTAAATCACAAATATATATAATTTCTTAATGCTTCATCGACAAGCACCTACTTCAAACTATTTCAATTGATTGAAATCTCTATAATTAAACAATTCCACAAATTTTGGCTAAAAGTAGGAAACCAATTTAGAGACAAAATATTGTCTCACATGACATATATATAAATAATGTTAAGATAATATATATTTTAAAAATAAAAAATAAACCGATAAGTCAAAGAGGATCATGATTATTTTATTCATTAATAGAGCACACGAAAAATGAAAGAAATTAAATAACTCATGACAAAACATTGAGTCTAATCAAAGAGGATTTATCCTAAAAAAAAGTTATCAAAAAGTAATATATATCATATTAATAGCAAACATATCTAACTAACAATTATGTCTTTTACATAATAAAAAATTAACGTAGAGAGGCAAAAATCAAATACTATCAGAATGTGAAATTTATGTCAAATAAAAATGAGTAGTAGTCATACCTTAATTGAAAAAGAAAATATAGTCGAAATATAAAAGTTTCTTACCAAATTTATACTTTACCCATGCTTGTACAATAATAAATCAAAGCTTGGGAATAAGAACCATAATCCATTCTGAAATTGAATCTTTCAACATCCTAGAGATGAAGTTATAAGGGTGAAAAATTAATGTGAAAGAGGAATTAGATATGTGGGACAACTTCGAAAGATTTTAAAGTGAAAAAAATAGAGAATCGTCATACTGATAACGTATTATAAAATAAAAAGACAAGAGTAAAGAACAAAGAAAATGAGAGAGCAAAAGAGAGAGTGTACTTTATTGATTAATGGAAAATAATCTACAATGTTTCTCCAAAATGACATAAGAGTACTAATGTTTGTCAAACTTATCTTAATCTTGATGGACATCCACTTAATAATAAAATATTCATAACATGAAAAATATAATAATAAAATTAGGTATCCAATAAGCTCTAGATTTTTTTTTCAAGTAATTTGTTTTATTTTTCCTTTTATTTTGTCAAGTGGTGGTGTTAATTTTCTGGTTAGTTTTGTCATTTTCACAAGTTATGATAAATAGATCGTCGCTGAAACTCCACCAACTACCGACATTTTCTCTTGAAAAGTGGGAGCTTTTTGTTTGCTTTCTTTTTTTTGTTTCTACTTTGAGCATAATAGTAAATTACTGTTATTTTAAGTTTTCTTTTGTTTTTTGTTTATTTTTCATTGTTTAATAAATCTTCATTTTTAGAAATTTTTGTCTACTCTTGTAGCACATTTTTTAGTTTTGCTTTTGTAAGTGATTTTAGGGATGATTTTGTCACCGCCCTCTCCAGTTTGGTGATGCTCAATTCATTTGTCAATTTTTTCTCACCACTTTGAACCATCCAAGGTTGATTTTTTTGTCATATTAAGTGGTTGAACGTACCATAATATTTCTATTAATGCTGAGGTTGTAAGCTTTGTTATGTTAATGGAGCTCGTGTTTGTTTTTTTTTTAATTGTATGATGTCATTTGAATTAATGAATTTTCCTTAAAAAAAAGTAAATATTATTAAAACAAGAAAGCTTAGATAAAGCAAGTAATTATAAAAATGTTTTTTTTATTTATTTTATTTAAAAAAATTATAAAAAGATTGAAATCATAATACTCGTGAGAATTTTTATTTGAGTGTTCAACGGTCAAAAGATGATGTCATTGGTTATCTTTTAGTGTTTTTTAATCTTTTTCTTGACTTCCCCGATTACGTTGGATTTTATTTTTTAATTAAATAATAATTTATTATATATTATACTTTTATAGTTAAAGTAACTATTTAGGAGTAATAATATTATTAATTTAATTATAAAAAATAATTAGGATTAATTAACGTTTTCTTTAAATAGGTTGTGAGACTAGAAAAATTATAGCGATGAGATTAAAAATTAAAGTTAAATGGATCACATCAATGAGTGAACTTTAGTTTTTAAATCAGATAAAAAAGTAAGTTAAAGAGACTAAATTCTAAAAATTAAAAAAAGTAGAAGGATTTACAAAAAAAAAAAAAAGAAAAAGACCTTTTTCCTTTCCTCCTTTCCCTCTCACCCAACATCCCAAAGGCAAAATTCTAGGGTAGTCTTGTACATTGTTTTAATAAATAGTGATAGTGTTGTAGAGAGACACATGTGTTATCCAAAAGCGGAGTATGACTGAAGATGAAAAAGACGTCAAAGTAAGAAAAACCCTTTGTTGCCCTTTTCCCTTTCAATCTTATTTCAGAATATTCAGATTTTGGTTTGATAAGGTAATAGTGTGCGGATCGCCAACAAGTGTCCAGCTTCATTTATCAAGTAATGATTTGTTTTTTTTATATAATTGTAGGTTTTTTTTTTATTTGATAAAATTATGAATTTTATTTTTTGGTTGATAGGATTTAAAATTATTATTTTTCGTTATAAAATGATTTTTTTATGTAAATGGTTATTTTCCAAAATAGATATATGGGTAATTGTCAAAGGCTTTATTTTTTGTGATATTTAAAAAAAAGAAATTGATATTTTTATATTTAAAATATTTATAAATATCAAAATGAATATATTAAAGTAGTGTTTAGAAAGTTATTTAATAATTAGATTTGGGTGTAATTATTCTAGAATGACATGTTTGAATTGAATAACTATTATAATAGATATGTCTCATCGAATTTGGTATAATTGAAGCACTTTAATTACGTTTTTCAATTTTTAGGAATGTAAGAATTTGAATAATTACGCGGGAAATTACATCCAAATTCAATTTTGAAAAATCATTTTTATACAAATTATAAATTTTATATTATAAGCATGTATAAGTGTTTGGAATGGTTATGACCAAAAATTTCTTATATTATAAATCTTAAAAAATTATATTATAAAAATAATGTGTGTATTTTATAAAGTTATAGCAAAAAAAATATTATTTAAATTCTAAAATTTTTCTAAAACTATGACAAAAAAGTTTATTATGAAAAATGATTTACATGTTATGAAAGTATTATAATATACTTATTTACAAAAGGTTTATGGCCAATACGTATAAACATAACTTATTTATATGTTCATGCCATATGTTATAAAAATACTATATTTATTCATAAAAAATGTTATAATTTTTTTATTATCATAACTTATTTATAAAAAAACAACTTTATAAAGTTATGGCAAAAATATATTATTTATAAGAAGTGTTACAAAAAATTTAGACAATTTAAAGGTTATATATTATAATTTTTTTTATTTTGACTTAATTTACGTATTATAAAGAGGGATATAAGTTAGCATAAGTCTTTTTACAAATTAAGTTTATATAAGTTTTTGTAATTAAAGCTAGACTATTTGGGTTGTAAACTCAAATATTATAAGATCTATGTTAATTATGCAAATAGAAAAGGTTTTATTGCATCATATCGTGGGAAATGATACCATTTGAAAGAATGGTACTAAACACATGCACAATAAACAGCTTGTGAACTCTTTAATTTGAAACATTTAGTGTTTTGAAATTTGTTGTAATTATTATTTTTTAAAAATGCAAATTATGTAACTGTATAATTATAATTTGTATTACCAAACATAACATACGAAATTACGATGTAATTACATTCTGTCAACCAAACACATTTAAGGAATCACAATTCTTTATAATTACAAGAGAGTGTAATTGTTATCCTAATAATTACATTTTCATTCAATTACTATGTATTGTCCAAACAAATCCAATAAATTTCAAATATAAAATTTTCATGTACTAGCCAATGCATAATGTTTTTGTAAAAAATTTTATTATTTACTACCATAATTGTAAAAAGTAAAAAAAAAATTAATTCATGTGCCTGTCGATGCATAATGTTTCGACCTGTGACTAAAATTTTAATTGGGGAAGAAAAAGGAATCGATTGCACCGATTTATTATAAGACCGATCGCACCAATTGAAACAATTGAAACCGATTTGGGATTGACTATACTTGTTTGTAGGGTATGACTCTAGGATGTAATCCTTGATTGTCTCTATGTAGATACTTAAAAAATTCATACCCCTTGCCTCTTACTAAAAGAAATAATTAAATAATTTATGAGAAGTTATTAATAAAGAAAATTATTTACTATACAGTTACTGTTGGAGTTTGGAGTTAAAAAACTCCACAAACAGAAGTAAAATGGGTTTTTTACTAAAATATTATAAAAAATAAAAAATTACCAAAATATTATACATTTTTTATTATTTACCAAAGTAATACAAAAAAATAATAAAACAGAAAAAAAAGGCTACGACTGATGCCGTACTTGAAGCAAGCCGGATTTGGGTCAGCAGCATCGATCCGAACCTTCGACTTGCGTTATGATTTATTATCTGTGCTAGTGGAGCGGTGGCGCCCGAAGACCCACACTTTTCATTTTCCGTGTGGGGAGTGCTCGGTGATCTTAGAGGATGTTGCGATGCAGCTTAGGCTCCCAATCCACGGGACTCTCGTAACAGGAGTATCTTTATTTACCGATCCGGCTGCACTTTGTTATCAGCTACTTGGAGACTTGCCAGAGGACGAAGAGTCAAATTTTAAGAGCTTAAAATTTACATGGCTGAAAGCCAAATTTGGACAGTTATTTGCGAATGCCACTAAAGGCGAGCTGATTGCGCTGCTCGAGCGTACATCATGCATATCCTAGGGGGAGTAATGATGCCCGATGCAAACAACAACAATGTGCATATGATGTACTTGCCCCTATTAGCTGATTTGTCCAATGTCCGCTCGTATAGCTAGGGCTCCGCTGTTTTAGCAGTGTTATATCGAGAGCTTTGTCGGGAGACAAACCCGGATATTGTAGATATGGGTGGATGCCTCACATTGTTGTAGTCCTGGGCGCTCTATCGGATGCCATTTTTTACATCGGTTAGTCACCAACCGTATGTTTATCCACTAGTAAACAAGTGATAAAATATAACTTGTCATTATTTATAGTCATAGTATATTGACTAATGTTACCAACCCTAAACCCTATATTTGTTTTTTTATAGGTGAAGTCTTTATCCGGGTATCGGGAAGTCGCACACTGTCCCGATATACCGACTCATGATCGAACAGCATGCCGGGGAAGGGGTAAGCTGCTATTCTAATATTCATGACATCTTACTTTCTATATCTTACTCACACGTTATGGCTAATTATAACCATTTTATTAATCATGCAGTTTATATGGATGCCATACCGTAGGCCCGAAATTACAGATGTGGTACCCTCGTCTACGTACGTTCATTCTGACATATGGTGTACTAACGCACCAATTATAAATTTCAATATAGTCGAGTGGTATCACGAGGATCAGGTGCTACGACAGTTTGGCTGCATCCAACATATCCCGGATCCGCCATGCGAGGTGGGGGCGGTTCACGGCATGAATAAGAGAGGAAAACCGCAGTTGGATTGGGGCATTAAGCACCGAAAATTTGTTGCGCTGTGGAATGATCGAATGCGTTGAAGACCTGGTTATGGCTTCCGATTGGCAACCATCATTAGAGCACATACAATGGTACTATAGTTGCGATAAGCCATATATACTAGGAGGACAGTCGACTGTAATCCCCCCACACATGCAGCGACTTGGGGGATCGTACCCAGTGGCCCCAATGGAGGCGGAGCCTGTGGCATATTATGCTCCGAAACCAGAGCCCGAGCAGGAGCCCTAGCCAGATCCCGAATAATCACATTCACATGTGGATTTAGATAGCTATCATCCGGATTTGGCGGGCAGTGACTATATTCTGAGCTTCTTAGGGGGCGAATACGCATACGAGTTTGAACTCTTTAGATCCTACCCGCCGTAGTACGGCATGCCCGGCCCGTCTGGCCCGCATCCGCAGCATCATGGGACTCCTTCCGGTTCAAGTTTGTCGATGCCGAACGAGCCACAAATTTTTTCCTCTATGTTTGCCACACCCCACCTGCACCGAATAATGATGTTGGTCATCGCAAACACCTAGAACGTGACCGTCGACCTCCGAATAGGTATACCCCTAGGACCACACCATCGAACCATCAATTTTAGGGGTTTATTGCACTTTTTGTACATTACAAAGTTTGTACTTTTTGTATAAATTTAATTGTCCTAATTTTAGGTATGCTTACTACGGAACTTTTTTGTATAAATTTAATTATTTTAATTTTGCATTATATTAAAGCTAAATTTAAAGTTAAATGCCTCCATTTTCGATATAATTTTAATAATTCCAAATACTGTATACTATTTTATAACTTAATTTGGATACAATTTAAGCATAAGCATAAGTTGAATAATTTTTATTATTTCAAATGAATTATACTTTTTATAACACTACACATAAAAATTTTACATCATTAGGTCAATTTTGACCCGATTCGGACGATTGTCCAACATGAAAGTTTCGATGAGGGCATTTATTCCGACTATGACCACTTAACCTGCATAATCCACAAAATTTACTATCAGATTTCTCCCTAATGTCTATTTCATTACGGATTCTGCTTGATTACGGACAACCTCTTGGATTTTTCCGTAACCCTCTGTCTGGGAGAAGCTCGAAAGTTGCCGGAGGCACCTCCCACGTAGATAGGTCAGGCAGGACGGGGAACTCATTTTCCCAAACACGCAATGTACGCTCGAACTTGTACACATCATCGACATATTGTTCAACATTAAGGTTCACTTTAGCACACACTGCCATGACATGCGTACATGGATAATGAAGTGTTTCGAACCTCCTGCACTCGCACCGTCTGTTCTGGAGATCCACTCCATAGGACCTATTTGGTATACCAAGTCGACGACTGATGGTCTCAGTAACTCGAAACATTTCCAGTCGTCATGAATATATTTCAACATTCATTGACCTCACCATCCGACGGTTTGTAATCATTGCATCCCTGACATGTCCGACAAATACGTATCCCGTCTCCATCTGGTCGACTTGTTGCTCACTCATTCTTGGCATCAAGGTAGTCAACCTGTAGAATATAACAGAAAAGACAGATGCAATCGGAAGATGACGTGCTTTCAACAACACATCGTTGATCCCCTCCACTAAGTTTGTGGTCATTTGGCCATAACAAAAGCCCTCGTCAAAACTTTGAGCCCATTGCCACGGCTCCATCGTGCCCAACCACTGTCGAAAAGATGCGTTTGTTTGCCCCTCCATGTCACTCTCAAGTCGAATCATTCTTTGGCGGAAAATATGTGGCTCTAACTCGTACGCTGCATACGTATTAAGAAAAAATAAGTTCTAGTAACTCGATAACATAAAACATTACAACTTATATTGAAAATATAAGGTTATCATTTACCTATTGCCACGACTTGTCTCTTCTAGTCTGCATTCTTATAATCTTTGTGGAAGTTAGCCGCAATGTGACAGATGCAGTAAACGGATCTCCATGGCACATCGGAACGCCTAATTGCTGCAATTAAACCTTTCCTCTATCGGAGATGATGCAAATGTTATCGTTGCTAATAACATACCTCTGCAGGTTAGTGAGTAAGAATTCCTAAGACTCCAAGTTCTCTTTATATACGATGGCAAATGCTATCGAGAGCACGTTTCTATTATCGTCTTGAGCAACCGCAAAAAGTATGATCTGTGTATATTTTCCATATAGCCAGGTCCCATCCACCTACACAAATGGCTTGCAGTGGGGAAATGCCCGCACACATGGATCAAACGTCTAGAACATCCGATGGAAAATCCTTTTTCCCAACTGTAACTGGTCGTCCGGGCTGTAATAAGGCATTGTTTGTAACTCAATCATAGTCCCCGGTACGTACTCCCGCATAGCAGCTATCCATCCTTGTAGCTTGTTATACGAAGAATTGTAATCCCTATACAGTTGCTCCATTACCATCTGTTTAGCTATCCATGCCTTTCGATATGATACTCGATACTGGAATCGTGCTTGCATTTTGATAATCAGTGCCGAAACTTTAATGGTCGGCATGTCCTTCACCATTAGCATGATACACGTAAGATAGTTTTCGAATCAAGTTTTCCATAATCTTTTGTCATACGTGTTGACGTGCATGTATGAGGACCAACAAATTTTCGTATCTCCCACATCTGAGAACTTTTAATGAATACAGCTTGTACCCACCAATTGCAGCCTTCCGCTGCCTTCCAACACTTTCCAATATATATTGTCGGAGTAGACACCGCGACTTTATAATCTACTGATATGTTCATGTTGTACCGTTTAATAGCAAAAACGCACTCTTCTTTACAGTTGAATCTTTGGCTTATGAATAACTTATCATGATCAGAATTTACGGCCAGTCCGTGAGGATGAATTATTTCAAGGTACTCCGGGAACTCAGCTACATATGTTACGTCGGGGTCTATGAACGACATGTGTGACCCAGGATTATTGTGTATCAAAATACGTCGCATCTGGTCCCCGATCGAAGAAGCGTTAATGTTTCCATCGTTGTTGATATCTTCATCGTCAATATCATCAGGTATATCGTCCACATCGGAATCACTGTCACTATCGACCTCTTCCTCCCAATGATCACTACCATCTTCTTCTTCACCACCAACCACATCAATATCGGGTGTAATATTCAAATTGATACCGATCCTACCCATAGTCGATTCACTATCAACGTATGATATTGGAGCCACCATCCGCGGTTCTTGAGCTCCGTGTTCTTCATCAGATGCATTGACATCTTCATTTTGCTCCATACCGGCTAACTCAGCAAAAAGTGAATCGGTGCATTCTTGTTACTCCCATTCCCACAGTAAAGAGCGACCATTGTCTCCACGTCTTTGTCGTCTACAAGTTCTATTTCAGTGAATTTGACCGGATTTGTCGAAACTAGAAACTTGTAAAATAAATTTGATATCATTCTCCCACAATGTCTAAGAATTTTTGCATTAATCATTGCCTACATTTCATCCAACGAGACATTTCTATTAAATCTCATTGCTATTTGTTGTTGACATTCAAATACACATCCAACACTTGTTGTCAAGATGACTCCATCGAAATAAATGCATACAAAAAACTTATCATCTATCTTCAATATTCAATCTGTCAAAAAATAAACAAAATCTCAAAAAAAATCTCGAACGGTAAATAAATTACTTAAATAAAAAAATTAATGTTTCAATATGCAATTTTTCATCCTTAAGCTCATACTTTTTCAGTTATCATTTTGTACATGAACAACGTTTAACCACTAATCCTAATAACTAACACAATAACAATAATAATAGTTTTATACTCAAAATAATACTAACTAACAATAATAATATTAGTTTTTTACTAACAATAATACTAAGTAACATCTAAACCCTAAAAACTAATAATAATACTAACTAAAACTATCAATTTGAGTTTTTATTAATCTTAATAACTAAACTAACTACAAAAAATAATAAAAATTATACAAAAAACATAAAAACAAGATAATCAATTATTTTTAAAAAAATACTTTTTTTTTCTCTTCTCTTTCTCTCTTTTTCTCTCTTTTTCCTGCGCCACCTGGTTTTTCTCTTCTTCTTCTTCTTATTTTTCTGCTTCAACTGGACGGACCCCTGTTTATAACACAAGTGGTGCCGCCTGTGAGAAAGGCACCTTTGGTGCCGCCTATGGCACCTCCTCCTCCAGTGTCCTGTCACGTCAGTCACAGCCCTTTTTTATTTTATTTTTTGTATTATTTTGGTAAATAATAAAAAATATATAATATTTTGGTATTTTTTATTTTTTATAATATTTTAGTAAAAAACCCGAAATAAAATGCTGTCATATATCTTTAGAGAATATTAAAAAATAAAAATAAATTAAAATAGACATGTGTCATTTATTGGATTGCTTGTTGAACTAAAAAAATCCCTTTGATTATAGATTTTTAAGTAGAGTTTTTAGATTTCACAAATAAAATTTAGAATTAACAAATATTTTAAGGGTATAATAAAATATTAAAAATATATATTTAAAAAAAGTACATGTCAGTTTTTTAAAACTACTTGTAAAATAAAAAAATATACGGTTAATATACGAAATATTTACCTCTTAATAATTCCAAAATAAAAAAATCTTAAAAATGAAATAATATAATAAAATTATTGGTAGTGTCCTTAAACAATCCCTTGTAACTCGTAAACGAAATAAATATTATGGAAATAAGAAAAATAAAAATTGAAATTATAATAGCGAAGTTGAAAGGTCAAAAGATGATGATGTCATTGGCTATTTTTTTTTTCAGTTCTTTAGGGCTAGTTTGAATGGGCGGTGTGTTTATCTCCGGTGAGGTTAAAAATAGTGGTGGCAGTGAGATTAGTTACTGTAGCGGTGAGATTGGGTACTATAGCGGTGAGATTAGAAACAATGATGGAGTGTATGTTTGGATTCAAACGCAGCTGTAGCGGTGAGGTGAGAATGAAAAATGACTATTAAGGACATCAGATTAGAATTGATATATAATAGAAGTTATTTAAATTATTTTACTTTTTTAAAATTATTAAAATATGCAAATTCATTTAATAAAATATTAAAATGTATCTTCCAATATTTTAATGAATTATATAATTAATTTAAATTAATTATTAGATAAAATGATAATTATTTTTAATTTTTTATAGTTATAATTAAATTTTTTTATAACAATGATAAATATTATTTTCACAAATAATAATATTATACTTGGATCTAATTTTGAAGTATCTAAACGGATGATTTTTAATAAAAAAATATAGTAACATAAGACATAACAAGTTTCATTATTACTAGAAATTAGGTTATGATACAAAATGTGTTTACAAATATTGATTCATTAAACTAGTTGCAATGGTTTCCCTTAACATTGTGATTTCAAGGTCACTTTTTCTGTTAGAAGAACTCGATTCACCTCTGTCAAACTGGCTTGAAGAGACTGGCATGTCCGGTATGTTCTCAAATTCTTGAAAATCCTCATCATTTGACCAAGCATGTCTTCGAATGTAATTATGCAAAACCATTGTTGCAATAACTATTAAAACTTGCTTGTCGAATGAATAACTTGGAATATCTCTTAATATTGGCCATTTTTTCCACACTCCAAATGTTCGTTCAATCACAGAGCATAACGAAGAATGGGCATGATTAAAGATTTCTTTTTTTCCAGATACTTGATGATTACCTTAACGAAAATCAGGTAAATGATATCGTTCCCCCTTATATGGACCTAGAAAACCTGCCATTTGTGGATATCCGGAATCCACAAGATAATATTTTCCTGCAAAAAAAGTAAAACATAATATCAAGTTTAAAAATAAATTAAAAATTTTAATATTTTTATGTAAAAAGTAATTAAAAAATTAAAGTTCGACCTGGTGGAGGGTGTGGAAACTTCAACTCTTGCTTTCTAAGTGCTTGCAAAAAATTCTACTATCATGTGCTGTTCCTTCCCAACCAGGAAATGCAAAAATAAAACACATGTTGAAGTCACAAGTTGCCATAATATTTTGAGTTGGTTCACCTTTCCGTCCGATATAAGGTATTTGAGAAGAAGGCGAAATGCATGCTTTTATGTGTGTTCCATCTATGGCCCCAATACAATCCTTTAAAATAAATACAAGTAATGACATAAAAGTTAGAAATAATTTATGTTTTAAAAATATAAAGATTGTGTAAATTTTACCTTAAAGTGAGGCCAATATCTTGTATCATGTCGAATATGGTTCGGTACTTCCTCGAATTGACCTTCAATGGGTTTAATCGTGTCTATTCCCATTCGAGCAAATATATGCAACATATCAGTAAAAATTCGACTAACAGTTTCCCTAAATCGTTGAAATCGCTCTGTTGCATTTGAATTTGATTCTCTATTTCCAAGAATGTACAATGATAATGCTAACTTCTCCATCGCCGATACTTTCCCATTCTTTAAGCCATAATTTGTTTTCAAATCATGCAACAATCTGTGAAATATATTTTTTGGCATCCTAAAACTAATCATGCAACGATCATCGTGCCCATTTAATACTTCGTCCACCCACATTTGACCAGTATAATTTGAATCCATACGCGGTTGCATAGTGAAATAAGTTTCATGGTGTACCAATACACTACTTAACAAATATTCTTCCTCATTATGATAATTGTTGTGCTCAACTTGGGTAACAATTGTGGCTATTCTTCGTTGAGCTTCTTCACTTAATTCAGAGGTATCATAATTCATATCAAAACTATTATACATATTGTTAAATTCATCCATAACCTGAAAAAGTAATCAAATGAAAATAAATCCTTTAAAATCTCGTGACATTTTATACAACACAGAAACTTGATTAAAAGCATAACATAAAAATACCAAACATAAAAAGTAGCATACATTAGTTTTACATATAAAAAAGTAGTATAGTTATATTACAATAATATTTCTAAGGAGCTGATGGTGGAGGTGGTTGATGGTATGGTTGGAAGGGAAATGAGGATGTTGCTACCAAGGATGAAAATGATGCAATTGGATTTTGTTCAGCATACTCACGTCGAAGCCACCAAACCCTATCATCTGGATCTAAGTTCAAAAATATTTCTCGTTTCACCGGTATTTGGAACATTTTGGTGGCAAAATAGTACAGTTAATCTCTTTTTGGAATTTCATCTCCCAAAGCACTCAAAGCATCCATTGCATTTGAAATAGTATATTGAGAGTGAGGAAAAATAATTTCATTCATTGACTTCCTTGGACTAGCCATACTCTCACACAATTTCTCAATCTGAGTAGTTAATGTATTTCTTGATGATTTTCTACTTGAACTTGATTTTTTTCCCTTACCGTGTACAGCCCCAAGTGTTTGCTTTCTTCGATTAGGGATTTCATGAGAAGGGTTTGATGGTACCTCATCAGGGGGAATACCTTCATTCTCGTTACTATGTTCATCTGAATCACCAAATCCCTCATTAGGTGCATCATCTCCCATAGGAACCCCACTTGGAAGAACACCAGACGAAGGTGCCCATGCGTTCACTCTCCGATGGCTACAATGCCACCAAACATTTGCCACATTAACTCATTCAATCGTGGCTCAATTCCTTTCTTCTTAAATCCTTTAAAATCAGGATTTTCCTACATAAAATGCTAAATGTTAAATGTTATACTAAGATTTTTATAATTGTAAATTATTAATTTCAATAAACTTTATGCATTAAAATAATGATAAAGTGAACACTAACCTGTATTTTTGTAGCCCACCATTCTTCGGTAGCATCGACCGTTTTTTTAATTGGACACCATCCAATACCTGTAGATTCCTTAAGCAACTCCCTCCATAACCTCCATTCCTTTTTTAATGTATCCCACTTATTTTTCAATTGAGGTTTTCCATAATTTTTTTTGTGTTTTTGCTTGAAAAAGAGCAATGATATTTTCCCATCCTTTTGAGTTTAAATGAGTTGTCGGTCTATTACCAGCATTGACTTCATTCACGCAAAGTTGACAAAATATCAATGTCAGCTCATCATCCCAAACAGCTTTTGTTGCTAAGCTACTATCTCCTTCCACAAAATTTCGTGTCTTTACCATCTATTGTCATTGATATAATTTAGTCAATGTGCTAGCATTCACCAAGAAGCATAGAGCAAATATATAGTCTATAAGTTATATTAGACGTCTCCCAATGCTAATCTTTATTTAGCCACACCCAAAAAAAACTGGCACCTTAATTGGAAAAAAAAACTGTTGTAGTTTCTTTCTGGATTTCTCTTTTTTGATTGTCTATAAATAGATACATGTGTTGTTATGGCTTTTATAGCCGAATATATTACATAATATTCATTTTTATTGTCGTGGCATGCTCTATATTAATCATATATATGGGTAAACTAAACAAATAGTTATATGCATACGTTCCGGTTCTGGTCACCCATTTTATCCAATTGGTATAATAACACTTTTAGTTATCAATACTTATTTTTCTATCAATTTGATCCTAATTCTGAGTAATTCAATAAATTTAACCATTTATATTTATAAATTCTATCAATTTGATCCTCAAGCTTCTTTATAAAGAAGGAAAACAATTGATATTGGAATATTGGACGGGTGTTATGTAAAATGTAGGGGGATTAGGACTAATATTTGGCCATTAGTTTCTCATGTCAAAAAGAAACAATTAACATTGGAGTATTGGATAGGTGTCATATGTAAAATGTAGTGGGATTAAAATTGATATCTGACCATTAATTTCTCATGTCCAAAGGAAAAGAAAAAAGGAAAACAATTATATTGGACAGATGTCATGTAAGGAAGGTCTTAGGGCCTTCATTTTATATATAGAAGCATAGATATCGGGGTCAAATTCTAAAAAAGTCCTTTCAACATATACTTTTTGCAGGTTTAGTCTTTCTATTATAATTGGATCATATTTAATCTTTCTATTCTTTTAAAAGAATCTTTTAGTTTTAACATTTTTTTATTAATTCTATAAAATTATTTTTTCATATTTACAAAAAGAGAAAATATATGATAATTGTCTAACTATATATAAACTAGTCATATATATGTATATGCCACATTACAATATGTCTACAAATATAAATCACGTTAAATTATTTCATAAAGTTAAAAGGAAAAATAATAAAGTAACTCAAATTATCATCTTGAACTGTGTTTAGTGTTTCAGTCTTATGTTACAATTTGCTTTGTTTTATTGCATTTTAATTTAAAAAATTAAATAAATTCTGTAAAAATATATAATAGAAATTAACTTACAAGCTCAGCTTATAATATATATATTAGTAGCACACACTTAATCTTGTGAAACTGATATGAAGCCCAATAAGTTTGGGCATTGAGGTAGGCTCATCAAAGAAAAACAACCCTTGGGGCTCTCTTGTAAATTCAAAAACTTGGGAAAGCCAATCTCAAAATCACCACCACGAAACTCCCATCCATCTCCTCATTTCATCCCCTTTGGAAACAACCCCCCCAGTACTGCCAGAGCAGAAATGGCGCTAACTCTCCCCAACACATTTCTCCAAATCAAGCCTTCTCCTCCTCCTCTCCCTCCTAGAAAGGTAAATTCAATAAAACCCCAAAACCATTTACCCCATCTTATATACTTAATCATCCTACTTAACCGGTTCCCTTTTTTTCTTTTTCTTTCTTCGTTAATAGGTGGTGACTGCAAGGGGAGGGGGCTATGAGCCGCAAGTTACTTGCCGGAAGAAGGACATCTACCCGGAATTCCACGAGGATGCTAAAGTCTGCTGCAATGGAGAATTGGTGATGACAACAGGTGGGACGCAGAAGGAGTACGTGGTGGATGTGTGTATGAACACAAAAATTCTTTTTCATTTCTACTAATTACTTAACTGCTTTAAGATTTTGTCCTCCATGTGAGGACATATTTATTTGTTGTTATTTTCTTAGCTAAGAAGAAGATGAGAACAAGATGAGAAGGAAAAACAGAAACTACTTTGATACAATTCAAACACATATATAGAGTAGAAAAAGAAGAGTTTTGACTTACCAGAGCAAAGTTGAGAACAAGATATGAGTCGAAAAATAGAGCTTCTTTGAGTCTGCTGTGAGTGTCTTTGAGTCTGTTGTGAGTGTCAATTGAAGAGCAGGAGTTGAAGAGCAGGGTTTTCTGCAGATTCGGGAAGAAATTAATCTAATTTTCAGGGATAAAATGGCAAAATAATAAATAAAAGTAAGGGTGTTTTTGTCTGCTACAGTACCAACAGCTCAGTAAATTCATCCACTGCTGCTGATTGCTCCAGCTGAAAATCAGCTGACCAGTGTGGTAGAAAAGCAATCTTACTGCACTGATAGTCCAAACAAACAATACAGCAGTGAGTTTGGTAGCAAATTTTTCATGTAAACGCACCTCACTGGCTGTAAAATTGAATCCAAAGGGGGCCTTAATCTTTTTCTAGATGAGACGTATGATGTATGATATGAAAGTGCTTTGGTTTTTTTACCTCCAAATTTTTTTGATTAATTTAAAAAAAGGCCAATTTCTAAGTATATTTATAGAAATGGGTTAATTTCTACACTATTTATCGAAAAGGATCGATTTTGGCAAAATGTGTTTACGTAAGAGCCTTTTAGGGTGAAATTTCACCAAAATGCGCCCTTGGGGGACCAGTTTTGCCATGTCAGCACAAAAAGCGCTGACGTGGACGCTCTTTACTGACGTGGCAAAATCGCTCCTCTAAAGGCGCGTTTTGCTCCGTGTTTTTTCCCAACTGCTATTTTATTTTTTGACCGTTAGGGGGTCCAACAGTAAAAAAGAGAGTATAAAAACCCCCTCCTATTATTTTACACAATATTTCTTCAAATTTTGGCAAAAAACTCTCAAATTTCTCCCTAAATTTCTTAAAGCTCTCAAATTTCTCCTTAAATTTCTCAAAGCTCTCTTTAATTAATTATTTCCTTTTAATTTTTTTCTAAATTAGTATTATTTTTTTATAATTTCAAAAATATTTGATCGTGTTAGCAATGACCGAGGAATTAATTCGTCTCGATCATAAACATATCTCCGTCGAACAAATGAAAATAGTAAGGATTAATTTAAATTTTTTAATATTATTTAATATTTTTCATGTAATTTTAATTAATTTGTATTTTATAATTTTTTATAATAGTTTATAGATCAGGTGTTACAATGTTATATTCGTAATATGTCTAGTCCTCCATCATCGTTGATAGAAAATTACTTGAGGGAAGCGGGTTTTTGGCACGTGGCCACTATAGGGCAGGAGTGCAAGTTGGACCCGAAACTCATCAGCGCGTTAATAGAGAGGTGGAGACCTGAGACGCACACATTCCATTTTCAATGCGGAGAGTGTATTATCACTTTGGAGGACGTGCAATTACAATTAGGATTGTCGGGGGATGGGTCTGCACTCACCGAGTCCGTTCAATCTGCTGATTGGGGAGCCATATGCTATGATCTTTTGGGTGCGATTCCCGATAATATTTATAGAGATCAGATCGAGATGAGCTGGTTACGAGACATATTTCCGGAGCTGGGGAATGATTCGAATGAAGTATAAAGAATACGGTTTGCTCGGGCATATATCATTGAGACGATTGAAGGTTATTTGATACCGGACTTGTCACGAAACCTCGTACATTTGAGGTGGCTGCTGAAACTCATTGATTTTAGAGCAGTTGGCGAATTTGGTTGGGGGTATGCCATGTTGGTAACATTGTATCGGGAGATGTGCGGGGCGATGCAACCAAATAAAGCGAAAATCAGAGGTTGCCTATCATTACTACAATCATGGGCTCGGTTTCACTTTTCATTTTTATATCCTTTAGTGAACCACCCATATACATTCTCACTTATAATGAGGTAAAATTTTTATTTAATTTTACAAGTATTACATAGATTTAAAATAAATTTGTATGCTAAAAATTTATTTAATTAGGTAGAACCATTCGGCGAGTTATGTTGGAATACCTACCGCTTTTTAAGATATACGGCTTTAATTAGACCAACGGTCGGAAGCGCAAGTAAGTATTAAATTAAAATATATATACATAAAATAGTCGTTTCATATTTAGTATTTAGTATTATGTATATAACTACTATTTTTATCACGTTCATATAGTTTCAATGGACACCATACGAGGATTCGACAATTCGGGCAGTAATTCCGGATGAATTCTTTCAAAATTCAAACATTTGGCATGTTAATGTCCCATTGGTCAACTATGCTACTGTCGAGATGCACCAGACGGATAAAGTGTTGCGACAATTTGGATTCCAACAACGGATTCCCATTAGTCAAACTTGGGCAGTAATTCCGGATGAATTCTTTCAAAATCCGAACATTTGGCATGTTAAGGTCCCATTGTTCAACTATGCTACTGTTAAGATACACCAGACAGATAAAGTGTTGCGACAATTTAGATTTCGAAAACCAATTCCCGAGGCACCTGAGGTGCTCGATAAAGAGCATAAAATTGACTTACGGTAAACAAATACGAATTGGCCGGTATTCTTCTCAGAATATATCAAAATTTGGAAAATAGGTATGATCATATACCTATTTGCGAACCGATCATTGTTTCAGAGTTAGCGTGCGCACTGTATTACATATCATGGTTTAGGATCCATAGTAAGCCATATTTACCGTCGAAAGAGCAGAGGCATCGGTGAATCAGTGTCGAAAGAGAATGATGGGGACTTTTAAATCCAATGATAAGGGATAACGACATGAAGCCATCAACAGTGCCCACACAATCACCGGGCCCAACGCCTCAACCGATGACACCCACACTACAGCCCCTTCAGATTATGCCAGGTGCGTATCCTAACCATTATATGTTTCATTTTCCCAGTCTTATGCCAGGTTGAAATGTATGGCCCGATGTATCTCCTTTCCTGATGACTCCGACTCAACTGACGATATATAGGTCATCATCGCCGGAGGGATCGTACGAGACATCGTTAGGGAGCTCATCTCATTAACAATCCCCATCGCCTTATGAGATTCAAACACCTCCGCCGTGGGTGATGCAAACACCTCCACATTTTTTATTCTATCAAGGTGGGTCATCCTCCCAACACCCACAACCGGAGCAACCACAACCCTCGCCGGAAGTTGAACCAAGGAGGAATCTAGTGCGTAATCGTCAACCACCCCAATGTGACACTGATTTCGACCGGCACACATTGATTTTCTAAATATATTTGTAAAAATTATTTTTATATTATTTCATTTAATAAAATAAAAATTGTTTTTAATATTTTAATAGTAAATTATTTTTATATTTTTAATAAAATAGAAGTTTTTTTTAATAAGGCAATAGAAATAATGCAATATAGTTTCATTACAACAATTAACAACTATTTCGGTTTGGACATGATCGAATTGTATGACCTGAGTTTCTACACAATTCGCACAACTTCTGTTGGTTCATTATTTCATGGATATCTATATTATTGTATATTCTACTCGAGCAAGGTCAACATTTTGCTTTGCGACGCAGTTCTCTATCCGGTAACAACTTAAACGGAGCAAGCGATACAGACAACCACTTACGTTCATCTGAGATCGGTGGAAATACGTGTCTCCACACATTGTACATGTATTCTATTTTGTACACTTCGTCGACATATCTCATGGGATCCAAACGGAGATTTTGACAAGCTGCAATTGTATGAGTGCATGGATAACGAAGTACGTCAAACGTCCCACAGTCACAAGTCATATTTTTCAGGTGTACACGATGTTGCCTGCAGGTAATACATTGGTCTGGTCTGTCAAACTTCATCACACGAAACCATAGGTTGTCGCAATCATGACATACTATGTGTATGGTTTTGTCCCGCGCCTTTTCCTTGTTAATTTCTTGCAATACCTTCCGGAACCATACATGGCCTCCTTGTATTTGGCCTTTATAACTCGCAGCTCACTTTAGAAATAATGCCGCCAAACGAAAATATGTCTCACGCACAACCAAAGTTATCGTTAAATGACGCGTTCCTTTTAGAACAAAATTTATGCATTCAACCAGGTTTGTGGTCATATGACCATATCATAGGCCACTTTCGTATGCTTGTGTCCACTGTTCGAAAGGTATGTTACAAAGGTAGCCTGCACCTTGATCGTTAACTGAACACAAAATCCCCAACATCTTATAAAAACGATCCTTATTGTTCTCGTACGCTGCCAATATAAGTTGATAGCGAAAATTACATACCACTATTCCATTCAGAATAAATTGAATATTACAAACAAAATTAGATTAATATAGATTAAATACGCATGTTGGATACTTGCGGTCGTTTAGTGATAGATTGATATTACCAGTAGTAGTTGGACGCAACGTACCTTAGACAATACCGATGGTGTGTGCAATCCCATAGGCTTCATTGTCGCTTAATTGCGGCTAGTATTCTAGTGCCCTTATCTGATATAACACATATATCAAGTTGGGGGCATACATGCCTCCTTAACCTAGAAAGAAAGAAATCCCAATCATCACCTGACTCTCCCGGTGTTATTACAAACGCAATTGAAAGGATTCTCCCACCGCCATCCTGTGCCACAACTAGCAATAGCTGATGGATATATCTACCATACATAAAGGTACCGCCAATTTGTACCAATGACTTGCAATACACAAATGCGTCTCGGTATTGCTTAAAGCTCTAGAACAGACGCTTGAACACTTGGCATCCACGGAGCAATCGGTCATTGCAGTACGCAGGGACCGTTTCAAGGTCTGTTATGCAACATGGGACGTACCTCTCCAGCACCTGACACCACTGCCACACCTCATTATATGAAATGTCCCACCCACTATGCATATTTTTCAACGCCTTCTGTTTAGCTATCCAAGCCTTGCGGTAAGAAGGCGTATACCTCAATTGGCTACGAATATTGGCAATTAAGATCGACACAGAAGTCCTAGAATTCACTTTCAACATCGGTAGTATTAAGCTAGCTATTATACCTGAATCTATCTTGGGATGATCTTGTGAAACACCTGTTAAGAAGTACGTTAAATAATGCAACATTAAGTAATAACATTATTATTAAAAACCCTAAACACCCAGTGATACTGTATCGACAACACATGTATGTGGACATTTGTACTTTTTTATCTCCCACAAGCTTATCTTTTTCCTAAAAGAAGTCATGATTTTCTATAAACATGTACCGTCTTACACTGTACACTTGGCCTCGAACTTCTCGAATTTAGATTTAACAATGTTGTAGTTAACCCCGCGATTGATGCTATGTTATTTTAATGCACCAAGAAAACTATCCTTACTAGAAAACTCCTTACCAACTTCCAATTCACCAGAATCTAATGACGAACTTGTGCGGTCACGCCTTCTGTGTGGTAGATCTGAAAAATCCAACGTACCATCTGTCGATATATCGACATTATGCATGTGGGCTGGAGGCAAGTACGCCTTGAATCACGGATCTTCTTCTTCATATGAACCCCCTTCAACGTCTTCAGGTTCAGATGGAATAGGCTCTGGTTCAGAAAATAATGCAATTTCTGCACCATCGAGGTCGGGCTCTCGAGATAGATCTACATCAGACTCATCAACCAACCCACCATCATCTGTAACATACGAGGTCCCCTCGCCGGTGGATGTCGAAAGGAGTACATGATCCCTTCTTGTGGGCGTTTCGTAACGTCCCCAATCAGATGTGGATTGCCAACCACTAGAAGTTGATGTCATCCCCCAATACGTATTTCCAGCATTGAACATCGACCCACAAATGTGCATGTCCCATCCACTAACCGAGTGTCGTGCAGGAGTTGTGTATTCCTCTCGAACAGTAATAGATGTTGAAGTCGCAAATGTTTCATTTGGCGATGAAAATTGCACATATAACTCAATATAGGGTGATCCACTAACGAAATGAGTATGGACCATCGCCTCAAAGCTACGACCACCTTTGATATCAAATGAGTCATATGTCACGGGATCAATCGAAGCACAAAATCGATACTTAATGGAAGAAACCCTCATTGGCGTCGTTTCAAAAATTTTGCGTCTAATTCTTTTACGAAATTCTTCAAATCTATAGGCTGGTTAAAAACCAGTCGCGTTGTGTTCTCCGATAATAAACAACGTCACTCTCAATGTCACGGACCTCACCATCATAGTAAATAACAGCATTAATAGTTCACTCATCTTCAATTTCTGTTCTGCTTAGCCTCTCTAATTTTTCTTGCTGTAACTTATGCAACCTGAAAATGAAATTTGACTCATTTATAGCCTAAGGCTAAACATGAACTACTATAGAAAAATAGCGTCGACTTGGGATCTTTTTTCATCAATTTTACTGACAGGGCATCCTGCTTGAAGCATTTTTGACACTATTTGTTCAGAAACATCTTCTCAAAATTATTTTTTCAGGAACTACTGTAGAAAAAAAGCGTCCACGTGGAACCTTTTTCAATAATTTTGCTGACAGTGCATCCTGCTTGAAGCATTTTTCACACTATTTGTTCAGAACCGTATTCTCAAAATTATTTTTTCAAGAACTACTGTAGAAAAAAAATAAAATCCTTATTGTCAATATAATTTTCCCTAAACCCTAAACCTAAACACAATATTATTTTTAAAAAACTAAGCCCTAATTTAATTAATTTTTAAAAAAGAACACTAAATCCTAATTTATTTTTTAAAATTCCTAAAACCCTAAATTATTTTAACAAAACCCTAAACTTTACAAATCCAACCCTAAATTATTTTAACAAAATCCTAACCCTAATAACCCTAAACCAAAAAACCCTTGAGACTAAACATGTAAAGGGCTCTAACCTAGAAAAAACACGGAGCAAAACGCGCCCCTAGGGGAGTGATTTTGCCACGTCAGCAAAGCACGTCTATGTTAGCGCGTTTTGTGCTGACATGACAAAATCGCTCCTCTAGGGGCGCGTTTTGCTGAAGTTTCACCCTAAAACACTCATACGTTGACGCGTTTTGCCAAAATCAGCCCTTTCCGGTAAATAATGTAGAAATAAGCCCATTTCCGTAAATACCTTGGAAATGGGCCTTTATAGGTAAATTATTCAATTTTTTTATTTTGAATATTCTTTTCTTTTTGAAAAAAAAAATCTTTTTACCCTTTCCAATTATTTGGATAATAGTTAACAGATCAGGTATCCTCGTACTTATTGATACTTGAAGATGTACTACTTTTTGACAAAAATAAAATAAAACCATGGTATAAAAAAGACATATTTGCAATATAATTTTTATACAAATTTTTAAGAAAATATGAGGTTTAAAAAATTAAAATATCTGATTGAGTCTTAGTTCGATTGGTATGGATATTATTGTCAATATAAGAATACTTGAGTTCAAATATGCTGAAATATATTATCTTCCTATTTAGATATTATATTAAAAAAATAGATATAATTAAAATTTATAATAAAATTGTTAAAAAAATTAAGTAAAAAGTTTGCATCCTAATTTATAAAAGTAACAAGAAATTGGGACTTGGGATGCCCCTTCAGTGGACCTTAGGCAGCGTGTAAACGTATTAAGTAATGATATAGACAAGGTGCCTACCTACCCGGCCACGCCCCAACCACCGCTCCCATCTACTCTGACACTGACCATATCTGTTTTTTGGGGTCGGGTCATATCCACCCCTATTACCCATAGACTATCGCCCGCATCTACAACTTGCATTTGTTAATTGTTTTTGATGGACAACTCAACCAAGTCTTCCTTAAATAATCCATGAAAAGAAGCCTTCGGGTTTAGGGTTTTGATCTTTAAGTGCATCCAAGCTTCCACTTTTGGATTTCCTCTAAATCCTCTTTTGTATACAGTTGGAAAATTGAAACCAAATATTCTTTCCCAGCTTAGCTTGCATCACCATCACCATCAACCTAATTTGGGTTGGCAGGTGACATTTTGATTGGTATGGAATCATGGGATTGTGCTTTAAGCACGTCCCAGAATTCCCTTCTGTTTTTGATTTTTTTTCTTTTTAATAAGGAAAAGTTTAAGTGAGAAGGGGAGAGACAACTAAATTATTTTGATTGAGTGTTAAAAGCAATACTTATATATCGCTCATTAAATAAGACTATTAATGAGATTTGAATATTTATATTTAATGAAATACTAATGAATACTCGATTGAGTTAATTGTTTAGAAATTTGTAACGTGACATTAATTATGAAATGTGAGAAAAAAGGGTTCTATTACTACATAGCAATGCAGACAGTGATGGAGTTACTACAATTGAAGTGGAGTTAGACGTGTCGAGGTTCTTCTACTCCACAACTTTGTATTTCTTGATTCCTTAACTCCATTTACATTGGCAACCACCTTTTCCTCGTACAAAGGATTGGTGACGAAGCCAGCTGCTTGATCACCAGTCTCCCAATCAAAATCTGATAAGGTGCCACGTGGGCTTGAAAATTGCTTCGTCTGCCCAAGGGAAGGAACTCTTGCACCTTCCGCAATCTTATGACCATGCTTTGTCACTTTTGATGCCTGTTTCCCCTTCACTTGTTCTGCACATGTTGCTTGCGGTGGAGGTGAGGGTAGCTTAGATTTGCTGGCAGCTTGTTTTTTCTTTTTGTTGCGCTTGATCTGGCCGATGCACGAAACTTTTGGGGAGGCAGGCTCACGTGCATCAAAGCTCCCATTCCTAGACTTCCTTGGAGCTCCCTTGGGAATCAAGGATACGATGGTCGGAGCTGAGGAAGAAGACCCTTTGCCAACAGGGCTTATTGGTGGGCTGACTTGGAAAGTGAGTACAGCTGATGATGATACAAGTTTAGGCAGAAAGGACAGTATCTTCCTCTGTTTCACTTTCACCACCAGTTTGTCCATGATCCCCAGATCAGACGCTGCAACACAGGGTCTAATTGTTGATGTAGAAAATGGTGAGAGAGAATGAATAAACGATGGCTTAAAACAAACTTGCTTGCCGGCCACAACTTTGCATACGTCTTACCAAGTCACTCTCACGGACGGCCGACGATCATTGACCTTTTTTAGATGATGCAATTAGCTGCTCCATTGAAATTTAATAATCTTCAGTAAAAATAATAATGTTTAATAAAAAAATGTCTGTTTTATTCATTCAAGTATACCACTACAAACAACTTGAAAAATGTGATGCTATTTTAGTGATAGACTCGGCATGCACACAATATTCTCTCGAGAGGAAGCGAAAGAGTTTAGATTGAAGGTGAGCGAGGCTGGGTATTGGGATTTATACTTTGAGATGCTCTCCCATGCAAGATGTAAGAGCTGAACACGTAAAGGAGATGAAAGTCTAGAAGGAGAGTCGGACCAGTAGGGACAAGCTAGGATTATTGCTAGGGAGCCGTGGAATTTGGTATATTAACAGCGCATATTTTAAAAAAATATATATATAAACGAAATTAAAGAATTTTCATTTATCTCATTCTTATATATATATTATGTTTTTAGTTTATCATATAAAGACATGTCATTGTCTCAATTGTGTGTATGGAGTTTTTAAATTTCATTGGACACTAGTAACATATCAAATAATTTTTCTTATATATTAAGATGACATTTGGTACGATTTTACTTTCTAAGAAATTTAATTTGATAGAACATGATTTCTCGAGATTAGTACTTTCAATCTCTTAACGGAATATAACATTTCTTTGAGAATTACTTTTTTATTAATATGTTATATAAATTTTAATTAAAGTTTAAATTTTGACCGATCGTGCTTCACTTTTTTTTGACTATATCTTGAATTATATAATTTCGTTTTGGGCTTATAATATATGGTTAAAAAAGAGATATTGAAAGTAATAATTGAAGTTCGAAAATTGTTGAGAAAATTACATTAACATGAAAATATGCTTTAATTCATTAGGGCCAATTTGTCCGAATTTTAACATATAAATACACATTTTTAGGATTAGAATTAGACTTATCCCCATATAACATTATTATATTTTAGTGTTTTTCTTGTAACATGAGTTGCAAGACTTTTTTTTTAGTTAAATTAAGGGATTTTGCAATTTTGATTCTTCAAATTTTTAGGATCTATCTTTTTTATTCTTTCACCGTTACTTAGTATTTTCATGTGTTTTAGTTTTAGTTACAAAAAGTTTAAGTATTTGATTTGATAGTTTAGAATATTTGTCTTGATAATTAGAATTCGCCATTATAAAATAATTTTGCTGTAGTAGTGTTCTTAAAAAAAATTGACGTCAACATTTGATTGAAATGATTAACAATATTAATTATTTAGACTAAGTAATGGCATTATAAAATAGAAGAACCAAATTATATAGAAAATTAAAACATATATATATATATATATTAAATCTCAAGTTTCAACATAGTATAAGAGCCCAAATTAAAAATTAACCATTATCTTATAATGTTATAATGTAAGGAAGAAAAAAAAAAGGAAAACTCAAAAGAAATAGGAAATCACTCATCAGCCTCTAAGATTCTAAAGACATTCAAATTATATATAACCGTGTAATATTTTAGTAGAAAGTTAGCAATATTAACTATTAGGACTAATTAATAATATTATAAAAATATAGAGATCAAATTACTTAAAAATTAAAGTATAAGGATTAAGTTAAAAATATAATCATAATAGAGGGATCAAATTGAAACTTAACCACTAATCTATAATATAAAGAAAAAGGAAAGGGGAGCACCATGAGATGCCATGTGTCAATAAAAGAAAGGTCCTTTGAATCTTCCATTTATATAGTTTATAGATAATTTTCAAATATTATAAATCATTTTCACGGTTGCATATAAACTAAATTAAGGTATGCATAAACTGAAGTGTAGTCAGCGAGAAAATAAAATGTTATCAAATTTACCGTTATAAATTTTACAATTATTGAGAATTTTAAAAGGATTAAATATTAATTAGTTAAAATGCTAAATAAGTCCTTCGGAAATACTTTAAAATTAATTAAACCTTTCAATGAAAAGGGCTCTAATTGAGGCTTGAATTATGATTTGTACCCAATTGAGCCCTTTGAATTCATTTTTCCATCAAAATTTCTGATGGGCCGTTAAGTGTTGATGTGGCAGTTGAGGTGGAAAGTTGACATGGTGACGACATGAAAAAAGATGACATGGAAGGCTTAATTGATTTTTTTTTATTTTGCAAGGGCTTAATTGACAATTTAAATAAAAAAGTTATTAAAATTATAAAAAAATCTATTTTTTAAAATATATAAATTATAAAAATAGTGAAATATTATAGAAAAATTTCAAATGTTATAAATTTTTTTAGAAAAATATATAAAATTTGTTAAAATTATTCAAATATTATAAAATAAAAATTACTTGTAACGATCCGATTTTCAATTGTATCGAAAAATGCGGTTTCAAAATCTCATTTTCGTAAATCGAGTCCGTAAATATAAAATAAGAATATTTATAGAGTTAATATAAAAATATATTGAAGAATGGTCGAGTAGTTTTGCAGAATAATTAGTCAATTGAAGCTCAGAGACTAAATTGTAAAAGTCCGATCGCTATAGAGTTTTAATTAACAAAAGACTTAAGGGCTTAAATAGTAATTAAACAAAGGTCCAAAATGAAATTAAATCATTCTTAAGTATAAGTTAGTGGATGACGATGTGAAAATCCACTTGGGGTGATTAGCATAAAAATTAGCATGATTAAAGCTTAATTAAGATAATTAAGTTGGGTTAATTAAAGTATAATTAAAGTATATAAACTAAGTTATAGGATGTGTAAGTATCATCTTCTTTATTTCATTTCTCTACTGTCCAAATAAGATAAAAAAAACCAAAGAGAATGCTTTCAAACCCTTATGCATCCAACCATTTAATTAGGTGAGTAATTCAAGTCATTTTCTTATAATTTTTTATGGATTTATGGTCATGAGAGTTTGATTTAGCTAGTCCATATACCAATTTGATAAACAGTTAAAGTTTTAAAAAGCTGTCATTGTTGATTAATTGATGAATTAGGCTTGAAATTGATAGATTTTAAGTTTAGATTATGAAAAGATTTAGATTGTAAAGTTAATGTAGATTGTTTGTTGACTTTATTACATTAGGGACCAAATTGAATAAATCTAAAACCTTTCATGGAATTATGTTAGAAATAGAAAATATAAGGTCCCTAATGAGAATATGTGAAATTGGATTTTAATCCGAAGCTAGGAATTGAAAGTTATGCCTATCCTGAGTTTAGGGACTAAATTAAATAAAATATAAAGTCTGTGGGAAAAATAAAAAATAGATTTATTAGGATCATGCATCTCATAATATGTGTAATAATGTTTGTTATTGGTTTGTTAAACAAAATATTTATATAGATCAAGATTTGGATCAAAGTAGAGCTAATAAGGGAAAAGCAAAAATTACAAATTAGTCCCTAAATGATCCACTCGTTTTGAATTTTGAAAAGGTAAGATCATATGGAACTTACTATTTGATCTTGCATGATATGTATGCTTGTGTTTAATTTGTTATATATATTTGTTTGAGTATAATTTGAAATACTAGTGAATTTGGCATATATGGCTAGTAATGGATTGAATTGAAATATTATGTGATAATTGACTATTATGAGATAGTGTAAGGTATAACTATGAAAATTTGAATGATTGTAGGGTATGGAAACGAAAGTGTGATCATTTATAGGGTGTGATATGTAAATACAGATAATTACAGGGTATAAACATGTGAAAATAATTATTTACAGGGAATGGTAATACATATATGTATAATTGATGCCCATGTGAACTTAGTAAAATGTTAAGGATACGATAGCCATGTTAATAGGGTCATATGCGTGTTTGTACGAGATATGTGAGTGTACAAAGATTATTACAGGTTGTATCGAGATCCAGTATTTGTTGCGGATCATTAAGTATTATACGTCTCTACGGAGACTTTGGTATGGTGGAGGGATGTATTAGCATATGAATATGCATTTGATGCCTATAGGTTTTGCACTTCGGTGCCTTTATGTAGTGTAGTTTAAGCTCTTACGAGCTATCTAGTGTGGTGTAGTTCACCCATGTATCCAAGTTCGTCTTATTAGGGTTCCATCGGGTGAAACATTATAACTGAAATTGAAAACTTGAAAATGTAATGAAAATGGATTCGAGAAAACAATCTGATATGGCATTGAAATGAATAATGTGAAATTGGTATAAACTTATAATTTGATAATTGAATATGACATTGAAATGAATTAGGTGAAATTAGCATGATCTTATGAATTGATGATAGAATATGACATTGAGATGAGTTACGTGAAAGTGATATAAATTGGTTATGATTTGAGCTTTTCTTATAATGTCTAATGTGCATGAATATTTATGCCCACCTTGTTGTTATTCTAAGTGCCATGCCCTAGCCAAATTTATGCCAAAACTAGGGTAGCTAACATGCTTGTGTATGATCAAGGTAAGCATATTGTTTTCCATTTGAACTTAGCACATGTATGCCTACTCTAATTGTTTTCCCTTATTGTAGATAATCAACTTGCAGAACTCTCAAAGTGGGATCTTTGTGGACATCACACTATCTTTGAACATGTAGAATTATGTTCATTTTGAGTTCAAGTATTATGAAATGTATATAAGGGCACATTGTTGTGCAAATGATCATTTTTGAGTGGATAATTTATGTGGTAATTGTGGTTGTGGTTGAACTTGTATGTTAAGCTTGTAACACCCGACCCGCGTCCGTCGCCGGATTAGAGTTACGAGGCATTACAAAACAAAGCACACATTCAAAAACACATAAAACCCAATTTAAACAAAATGATCATGAGCAAGCCATTTTTAAACCAAACCGATCACAAGTATGGAAATTAAACCATTTTCGCATGGCTATTTATATATTATGATCCAAAACTAACCAAAAACATAATCAAGCCTATACATGCCATAAGATCGAGTTCAACTTTAACAAAATACCAAAAGAAGTCGATAGTGTGATAGACTATGCTGATGATCCCCGAGCTCGTAACGCGACTCCAAAATCTATAAAACAGAGGTAAACAAAAACACACACAATAAGCTATTAAAGCTTAGTAAATCTAAAGCTTAACAAATTATATAAAGAATTAAAAAAAAACAATTAAACAAGCTCTTGGTATATCAATTGAATTTAAAAAAAATCACATATATATTGTCTTTTGAATATTTGCTATTCATAATCCCCTTATTTATAATCAAACATATGAATTCACAAAATACAAATCACTAAACTCATATATAAATATAAACAATATGTACACCACCAATTTATATATATATGCATTCGTCAAAAGTCCACTTACGAATGCATTACATATTATTTGTATATAATCATATGGATACGAAATTTTCATAATTTAAAACTTAATCTATATACATTTCAATTATGAATAACCGAATGCTTATGTATTTGCACCAAACAAATTATCATAACCAAATGAATATACATATACATCAAATAAATATATTCAGATATAATCACATTTACCAATATATATATATAACATCGAGTACAAACATATTCCTTAAAAACATATATCAAATGCATATATAAATTTACTATATGCATATAACCAAATATATATAATTTCATATATAACAAGTGCAATAAATCGTGTATATATATATAAATATATATATACTCTCTAAATATAATAACAAGTATTTATCTGTTCATCAAACTTATTTATCAAATATATATACTTGATCTTCAAATATATATATTATTTACATATCACGTACATATTCAATATATTGAATCCAGTAATATAATCACCGGCATTTAGCCTGCTAGGTTGTAAAACCTGATTTAATACACCGGCTTTTAGCCTGTTAGACTTATAGCCCGAATAATTTCACTAGCATTAAGCCTGCTAGACAATGAGTCCGAATTATATCACCGGCTTCAAGCCTGCTAGACAATAAGTCTGAATTACATTCGATCACTTTATATTAGTCGTTCAAACTAACAACCTCATGTATTCATTTCCATTCAAGAACTTTCGCATGAATAAATTCACATAATCGAAACTTTCTTAAACATATATAAGTTCCATACCTAAATTCATTTCAAGAACATATTTGCATATACTTGCTTCATCGCATTTCATAATATCTTACACATATATCCTACCTAAATTCGGATTAAGCACCTATTCATGTATGTAAACATATCCAATCAAATATAGCATATACATATATTTTCAACTCGCACGTAAACATACCTATTCAATACTACATATATACTCATGAATTACATGTCTTAAATTAATCCCAAAGGTTTATACACGTATATACATATATATGTATATTCGAACTTTAATAATACATGCATATCATTCATACTTTATTTTATTTCAATCAACATGCTTTTAAAATAAAGTTCAACAAAATACAATACATTTACATACCTATATACCGATTTAATAACATTAAATAGCTACTAGACTTACCTCGGACAGTGAAAAATTGAAATCGGATAATTAGTCGAAAATTTTGGTTTTTCCCCGATCTAGCTCCGATTTCTTTGGTTCTTGATCTAAACATATTCAAAATGAGCTAGTTTAAATATTATTAACTTCAATTTAATCTGAAAAGACATAAATGGGAAAATTACAAATTTGCCCCTAACATTTTACATTTTTCACAATTTAGTCCACATTTATACAAAACACAAAACATTCAAATTTTTACTATACTAAGGTTAGGCCGAATCTTCATTATACTCATACAAGTCCATGCATTTCATTTATTTCATATTTTAGTCCTTCAAAAATTTATTTTCACAATTTAACTCTAACTACTCAATTTCACCAAAACTTCCAATACAAAACATATTAATCTAAAATATATCTTTCATTATTCATCATCAAACATCACATAACACAAATGTTCATCAATGACACAACTCAAATATTCATCAAAATTAAAAATTCAAACATGGGTCGAATAGTATTCGAAACAACGATATCAAAAACGTAAAAATAATCAAAAATCGAACAAAGAACTAACCTTAATCAACAATAGAAATGCCAAACCCTAGAAAGCCATGAATAAATTCCCAAAGTTTCCTTATTCAGCCAAAGAGATGAAAATGTCTTATGATTTCTTTACTTATTTTAATTATAAGATATAATTTAATATTTTACTAAATTAACCTTATTATAATAAATACTTATAACATATATATTATGGAAAATGTTGTCATATACCACCCACTAACTAAATCTTGGTCTAATTACATCTTTAGACCTCCCACTTAAAAAGACAACAACAAATAGGTGCTTTTAAAATTTAACCTCAGACTTTTATTTTACGCGATTAAACCATTTTCATCGAATTGAACCTTCAAACGATTAAATTTCCACACGAATTTTTCACACCTATAACTTAACATATAATAAACATTAAAAATAATATTAAAATATTTTTTGACTTAGATTTGTGGTCCCGAAACCATTATTCCTATTAGTGTCAAAACTGGATTGTTACAACTCTCCCTCCCTTAGGGATTTTCGTCCCCGAAAATCTTACCGGTGAATAGGTTTGGATAACGCTCCTTCATTGTATCTTCTGACTCCCAAGTTTCTTCTTCAACTCCGTGTTTATGCCACAATACTTTAACTAACGGAATTTTCTTATTTCGTAATTATTTAATCTCACGAGCCAGAATGCTAATCGGTTCTTCTTCATATGACATATCAGAGTTAATTTCAATCTCCGCCGGACTAATCAAATGTGAAGGATCAGATCGGTATCTACGGAGCATCGAGACATGGGATACATTGTAAATCTTTTCTAACTCCGGTGGCAACAATAATCTATAAGCAACCGGCCCAACACGCTCTATAATCTCATACGGTCCAATAAATCTCGGACTTAATTTACCTTTGCGACCAAATCTGAGTATTTTCTTCCACGGTGAGACTTTCAAAAACACTTTGTCTCCGATCTGAAATTCTATATCCTTTCTTTTCAAATTCGCATAGGATTTCTGACGATCCGGTGCTGATTTCAGACTGTCCCGAATCACTTTCACTTTCTGTTCAGTCTCTTTGATCAAATCAACCCTGTGTATCTTGTTTTTACTGAGCTCGGTCCAATATAATGGTGTACGACATTTACGACCGTATAAAGCCTCGTAAGGTGTCATTTTGATACTAGATTGAAAGCTGTTATTATATGCAAATTCAATCAAAGGTAAGTATCGTTCCCACGTACCTTCAAACTCGAGAATGCAACATCTCAACATATCCTCAAGTATCTGAATGATTCGCTCGGATTGACCATCTGTTTGTGGATGAAAAGCTGTGCTAAAATGTAGTTTTGTACCTAAAGCATATTGTAGTTTCTTCCAAAATCGTGATGTGAATCTCGGGTCTTTGTCCGAAACAATAGAAATAGGCACACCATGCAATCTCACAATTTGAGAAACATACAAATCAGCAAGTTTATCGAGCGGGAAGTCTATGCGAATCGGAATAAAGTGTGCCGATTTTGTCAACATATCAACAATAACCCAGATTGCATCTTTCTTGCTCGGTGTCAACGGTAAACCGGATACAAAATCTATCGTGACTCGATCCCATTTCCATTCAGGTATCATGATCGGTTGAAGCAATCCAGATGGTACTTGATGCTTGGCTTTTACTTGCTGACATATTAAACATTTCGAAACAAAGTCAGAAATGTCTCGTTTCATACCATGCCACCAATAGTGCTGTTTCAGATCGTTATACATTTTCGTGCTACCCGGATGAACAGAAAATCGACTATTATGAGCTTCATTCAAAATCATCTGAATTAACTCTGAATTTTTCCGAACACATAATTGGTTTCTGAATCTCAAACAATCCTCAGCATCAACTAAAAATTTTGAATCAACATTTAAGTCACACTCAGCTCGTTTTGCAATTAAATCATCATTGACTTTCTGAGCTTCACAAATCTGTTGAACAAATAATGGTTTTGCTTTCAACTCAGCTACTATCGCACCATCATCAGACATAGCCATATGCGTGTTCATTGCACGCAAAGCAAACAGTGATTTTCGACTTAGGGCATCAGCAACAACATTAGCCTTTCCTGGATGATAGTCAATCACAAGCTCATAATCTTTCAGCAATTCTAACCATCGGCGCTGTCTCAAATTCAGATCTTTCTAAGTCATCAAATATTTTAGGTTTTTGTGATCGGAATAAACATGACATTTTTTGCCAAACAGATAGTGACGCCATATTTTTAACACAAATACAATAGCAGCCAATTCCAGATCATGCGTCGGATAGTTCTTTTCATGCGGCTTTAACTGTCTCGAGGCATAGGCTACAACTTTGCCTTCCTGCATCAAAACACAGCCCAAACCATTTAAAGATGCATCACTATAGATAACAAACTCTTCACCCGATTCGGGCTGAACTAAGACTGGAGCTTCGGTCAAAAGAACTTTCAACTGATCGAAACTTTTCTGGCACTTTTCTGACCACTCAAACTTAACATCTTTTTTTAGTAGCTTTGTCATCGAGGTCGCAATCATAGAGAACCCTTTCACGAACCGTCTATAGTAACCAGCGAGCCCTAAAAAGCTTCAAACTTCAGAGACATTTTTCGGAGGTTTCCAATCAAGTATAGCTGAAATTTTACTCGGATCAACCCGAATACCCGATGCTGATACAACATGGCCCAGAAAACTAACTTCGTGTAACCAGAACTCACATTTACTAAACTTTGCATACAACTGTTTATCTCGTAAAGTTTGTAACACAAGTCTCAGATGTTCGGCATGCTCGATTTCGTCACGAGAGTAGATTAAAATGCCATCTATAAATACTACCACAAATCGATCCAGATACTGTCTAAAGATCCGATTCATCAAGTCCATGAATATAGCAGGTGCATTAGTAAGTCCGAAAGGCATAACCAGAAACTAATAATGTCCGTACCTCGTTCGGAAAGCAGTCTTTGGCACATCAGAGTCTTTAACTCGCAACTGATAGTAGCCTGATCTCAGATCTATCTTCGAAAACACAGTAGCCCCTTTCAACTGATCGAACAAATCATCAATCCGTGGTAACGGATACTTATTCTTTATAGTCACCTTATTGAGCTGCCGGTAATCAATACACATTCTCATCGTTCCGTCTTTCTTTCTCACAAATAGAACTGGTGCACCCCAAGGAGAGAAACTCGGTCGTGCGAAACCTTTATCAGTCAACTCTTGCAACTGTACTTTCAATTCTTTTAATTCAGTCGGTGCCATACGGTATGGAGCTATCGAAATTAGATTCGTCCCTGGTACTAACTCAATACCAAACTCTACCTCTCGAATAGGTGGCAAACCCAGTAATTCTTCGGGAAACACGTCTGAATACTCACACACAACTGGTACGGATTCAATCTTTTTTTCGGTCACTTTACTATCAAGAACAAATGCAAGGTAATATTTATAACCTTTTCTCACATACTTCTAAGCCGACATCGAGGATATTATTGTTGGTAAACCATTCAGATCAGTAGATTCAATCCGAATAATCTCATCATTCCGACACCGTAGATCAATAGTTTTCCGTTTGCAATTTACAATAGCATCATGCAGAGTTAACCAATCCATACCCAGAATTATATCAAACTTGTCGAATGGAAACAACATCAAATTAGCAGGAAAACATAAATCTCGAATTATCAACGGACAATTCTTGCACACTTTGTCAACCAAAACACACCGGCCCAGGGGGTTCGGTACTTTAATTACAAACTCAGTAGACTCAACAGGCAAAGTCTTACTGAATACTAAAGTCCCACACATATAAGAATGAGTCGAACCAGGATCAATCAATGCAATAACATTAGTATCATAAAGAGTGAAAGTACCAGTAATAACATCTGGAGAAGAAGCCTCCTTTCGAGCAAGGATGGCATATGCTCTGGCAGGTGTACGAGCCTCAGATTGAACTGTCGTGTCCATTGTCCCTCTTTGACTACCACTAACATTACCCGTATGCCTGGGTAGTCTACCTCGTACTGACACATTACTCGATCTAGTACTCTGTACAGTATTTTACTCGGCCACCATCAGACACTCTCGAATAAAATGATCCTTTGATCCACACTTAAAGCAAGACCGATCATGTAACCTGCAATCTCCTGGATGCCATTTACCACAATGCTTGCACTCTGATCTATTTTTTCGAACATTACCCATACTAGCAACTGAAGTAGCTCGTGAACTCACAGGGGGTCGATCTCGATCATGTTTAGAAAACCCTGCAGTAGCTTTAGATCGGCTATAATCCTCTCTGAATTTCCTTGAGGCTGACTGGAACGATTTACTAAATGATCTTTTACAGGAATCTCGAGCTTCATAGTCAGCTTTCCTCTTCTCTTTTCCGAGCTCCTCGGCTTTACAAGCTCGTTCGACAAGTACTACGAACTTTTTTATCTCAAGTATACCAACTAACAGTTTAATATCTTCATTCAGCCCATCTTCAAATCTTTTACACATAATAGCTTCGGTCGAAACACACTCTCGAGCATATCTACTGAGTCTCACAAATTTTCGCTCATATTCTGTCACTGTCATACGACCCTGTTTCAATTCAAGAAATTCCTTGCGTTTCTGATCAATGAATCTCTGGCTGATGTATTTCTTACGGAACTCAGTCTGAAAGAATTCCCAGGTCACTCGCTCTTTCGGAACCACTGATACTAGTGTATTCCACCAGTGATATGCAGTGTCCCGTAGCAAAGATATGGCACATTTCAAGCACTCATCAGAGGTGCAAGATAACTCATCAAACACTCGAATAGTATTATCGAGCCAGAATTCAGCTCGCTCAGCATCATCATCATCAGTGGCTCTGAACTCTTCGGCCCCGTGTTTTCGAATTTTATCAACAGGAGGCTTAAGTAATCTCATCGGATCACTTACTTGAGGTATAACAGGAACCGAAGATGGATTTGTCGGGGGTGGAGGTTGTTGTGCAACCGGATTAGTTCAGACATATTGAGTAAACCAGTCATTCATCATTTGGTAAAAGGCTTGTTTAGCCTCTCCCTCCTAGTTACTCGAGGTCAGTCGAGAATCTACCGGCTCTGTCCCTTGCGCGGGAGCAAGCGCTATACTCTCAACATCATCGGCTACAGCTCGATCGGGATCCATTATTATACGAAAACACATTTTTAGACGTCAGAAGTCATCACACTATCTCAGTATAAAATATGGCATGTATAGTTAGACTCATACACACTACATTAGTCCTAGAATCGACTAAATCGTAGCTCTGATACCAATAAAATGTAACACCCCGACACGCGTTCGTCGTCGGATTAGAGTTACGAGGCATTACTAAACAAAGCATACATTCAAAAACACATAAAACCCAATTTAAACAAAATGATCATGAACAAGCCATTTTTAAACCAAACCGATCACAAGCATGAAAATTAAACCATTTTCGCATGGCTATTTATATATTATGATCCAAAACTAACCAAAAACATAATCAAGCCTATACATGCCATAAGATCGAGTTCAACTTTAACAAAATACCAAAAGAAGTCGATAGTGTGATAGACTATGCTGATGATCCCCGAGCTCTAACGCGACTCCAAAATCTATAAAACAGAGGTAAACAAAAACACACACAGTAAGCTATTAAAGCTTAGTAAATCTAAAGCTTAACAAATTATATAAAGAATTAAAAAAAACAATTAAACAAGTTCTTGGTATATCTATTGAATTTTAAAAAAAAAACACATATATATTGTCTTTTGAATATTTGCTATTCATAATCCCCTTATTTATAATCAAACATATGAATTCATAAAATACAAATCACTAAACTCATATATAAATATAAACAATATGTACACCACCAATTTATATATATATGCATTCATCAAAAGTCCTACTTACGAATGCATTACATATTATTTGTATATAATCATATGCATACAAAATTTTCATAATTTAAAACTTAAACTATATACATTTCAATTATGAATAACCGAATGCTTATGTATTTGCACCAAACAAATTATCATAACCAAATGAATATACATATACATCAAATAAATATATTCAGATATAATCACATTTACCAATATATATATATATAACATCGAGTACAAACATATTCCTTAAAAACATATATCAAATGCATATATAAATATACTATATGCATATAACCAAATATATATATAATTTCATATATAACAAGTGCAATAAACCGTGTGTATATATATAAATATATATATACTCTCCAAATATAATAACAAGTATTTATCTGCTCATCAAACTTATTTATCAAATATATATACTTGATCTTCAAATATATATATTATTTACATATCACGTACATATTCAATATATTGAATCCAGTAATATAATCACCGACATTTAGCCTGCTAGGTTGTAAAACCTGATTTAATACACCGGCTTTTAGCCTGCTAGACTTATAGCCCGAATAATTTCACTGGCATTAAGCCTGCTAGACAATGAGTCTGAATTATATCACCGGCATCAAGCCTGCTAGACAATAAGTCTGAATTACATTCGATCACTTTATATTAGTCGTTCAAACTAACAACCTCATATATTCATTTCCATTCAAGAACTTTCGCATGAATAAATTCACATAATCGAAACTTTCTTAAACATATATAAGTTCCATACCTAAATTCATGTCAAGAACATATTTGCATATACTTGCTTCATCGCATTTCATAATATCTTACACATATATCCTATCTAAATTCGGATTAAGTACCTATTCATGTATGTAAACATATCCAATCAAATATAGCATATACATATATTTTCAACTCACACGTAAACATACCTATTCAATACTACATATATACTCATGAATTACATGTCTTAAATTAATCCCAAAGGTTTATACACGTATATACATATATATGTATATTCGAACTTTAATAATACATGTATATCATTCATACTTTATTTTATTTCAATCAATATGCTTTTAAAATAAAGTTCAACAAAATACAATACATTTACATACCTATATACCAATTTAATAACATTAAATAGCTAATAGACTTACCTCGGACAGTGAAAAATTGAAATCGGATAATTAGTCGAAAAGTTTGGTTTTTCCCCGATCTAGCTCCGATTTCTTTGGTTCTTGATCTAAACATATTCAAAATGAGCTAGTTTAGATATTATTAACTTCAATTTAATCCAAAAACACATAAATGGGAAAATTACAAATTTGCCCCTAACATTTTACATTTTTCACAATTTAGTCCAAATTTATACAAAACACAAAACATTCAAATTTTTACTATACCAAGGTTAGGCCGAATCTTCATTATACTCATACAAGTCCATGCATTTCATTTATTTCATATTTTAGTCCCTCAAAAATTTATTTTCACAATTTAACTCTAACTACTCAATTTCACCAAAACTTCCAATACAAAACATATTAATCTAAAATATATCTTTCATTATTCATCATCAAACATCACATAACACAAATGTTCATCAATGACACAACTCAAATATTCATCAAAATTAAAAATTCAAACATGGGTCGAATAGTATTCGAAACAACGATATCAAAAACGTAAAAATAATCAAAAATCGAACAAAGAACTAACCTTAATCAACAATAGAAATGCCAAACCCTAGAAAGCCATGAATAAATTCCCAAAGTTTCCTTATTCGGCCAAAGAGATGAAAATGTCTTATGATTTCTTTACTTATTTTAATTATAAGATATAATTTAATATTTTACTAAATTAACCTTATTATAATAAATGCTTATAACATATATATTATGGACAATGTTGTCATATACCACCCACTAACTAAATCTTGGTCTAATTACATCTTTAGACCTCCCACTTAAAAAGACAACAACAAATAGGTGCTTTTAAAATTTAACCTCTAACTTTTATTTTACGCGATTATACCCTTTTCATCGAATTGAACCTTCAAACGATTAAATTTCCACACGAATTTTTCACACCTATAACTTAACATATAATAAACATTAAAAATAATATTAAAATATTTTTTTGACTCGGATTTGTGGTTCCAAAACCATTATTCTGATTAGGGTCAAAACCGGGTTGTTACAAAGCTTGACATAAAACTTATTTGACGCATGGTTTTGGTCATGTTTGATGTAAGTATGTGCGATGATCTTAAACTTGCATGAGTTTGGTATGTTAAAGGTTGCAAAGTGATGTAGTTGGGCAAGATAAGTTAATGAATGGTTTGAAAATGGTATGTTTGAATGTTAAGAATGAAATATAGTTTAGTTTATGGTTTGTTTCGATTCATGTTAAGACCATATAAGTTTTTTTTTTCAATTTGCATAGGTAAAATGTATGTGAATTTGAAATGAGGTAGCTTGATATGACTAGATTGATAAATGACTTGGATGAGTTTCAATGATGATCATGTGTTGTATGTTATATTAAATGCTTGGTTTCAAATGTTCATATGTTTGGATTGGTGTAGATGGATATGGAATGATGTTGTATTAATTATGGAATGATGTTATAGAAGTAGATAAGTGTTTGTTAGGAAGCATGAAAAATATGCCAATGTGTTCTTTGCCAAAATAGAGGCAACATCATGAGCACGAGTCCTCAACATTGTGACATAGATCGATAATGAGTGACGTTGTGACGTTGAGGTGTCTGAAGTCGCGACGTAACTCAGTGACTGATGATGTCGCGGCGCCAACCCTCAAGTCTAAAAACTTTACAATTTGTCCTTAATTCGACTTCATGTTAGAAAAATAGCTTTTGCAAGCTTGTATGAGACTCAGAAATGATTATGTAGCATAGTATGAATGCATAATATACTTATTTGCATGTGTAAATGGTTGTATGATGTATAATTGATTGTAAATTTTCTGGCAACGGATGTGGCATCCTGTAGCTTGGACCTAATAACCGGGTCGAGTATAGGGTGATACATTACTACACCTTTTTGTTTTTTCTCACACATTATTGTACATCATACCTTAACCTCCTTATCAACTTCTTTTGCATCATTCTTTCTCAATTAAAACATTACCCATTATTAGAGGTGTTTGTGGGGTAGGTTGAGCTTAGACCAATTTTAAAAAACTTTTTCAAGTCTAAGCCCAACTAGACTTGGCTTGTCGAAATGGTTTGTTTCATTATTTTTAAAAATTGATAAAATATTTTATTTAAATTTAATTATAAGATATGTAAAATATTAATTTAAAATTTACATAGTTTTTATTTTTTGAACAGTATACTGGAGTAACCTATGAATACCTCTACCCATCGCTCACCTTAAGTCATTAAGCACTGAACTTGTTATCGTCACTCAAACCTCTCACTTAACCGTCTACACAACTACAACCATCATCACACTTTAATCTCCTCATTTCTTTAATACCCAAACCAATAATTCCGAACCAACAAAATTAATAAACTTTTTTTATATTTTTAATAAAATTTTAAGAAATTTTTATTTTATAAACATTTATTAATTTTTAATAAATTTTGTAATTTTGATAATTTTCTATTTTATTTATACTTTTTAAATAATTTCTATTTTTTTATAATTTATAATACTTAATGATGTTTTAATTTTTTTTATAATTTTTATTTTTTAAATTAAGATGAAATAATCAATTAAGCCCTCGTAAAATAATAAAAAATTAATTAAGTCCTCACAAAATAATAAAAATTTAATTAAGCCCTACATATCATTTTTCCATTCCAACTTGTCATGTCATCAATTTTCCATATTAGCTTGCCACCTTAGGTACCATATTAGCACGTAACGACCTGTGAAGGGCTTTAATGGAAAAATAAATTCAAGGGGCTCAATTGGATACAAATCATGATTCAAATGGCTTAATTGGATACACTTTTCGACCCTAGGCTTAATTAATTTTTTAAATTATTTTCAGGGGACTTATTTAGCATTTTAGCCATATAATTTTGCACTATTATAAGATCATGATACAGGGGTAATTTAAAAATTTTACAAAATTTAATTTAACCAATTTTGAAATGAATCCACAATATATTTTTAGAATATTACTCCTATAAAAAGGAGAATGAAAGGAGTCCCTGCTAGTTTTGATCATGCCAAATGGAGTTTGAAAATTTGAGCTGTGTTATCCTTATAAAAATAAATAAACTAACAAAATCTTAGGGATACTAAGCAAAAATATAATAGAAATATTTAGTTCAGATTAACTTTTAACAGGGTAAATGAGTAATAAATATAATATTTTAAATGGTATGTGTTAACTTTATTAAAAGTTAGGGTAAACTATAAAAATAATCATTTTTGTTTGTCTCAGATTATATTTTAGTAACTTATGTTTGAAATGTTACGTTTTAGTCACTTACATTATCGTTTTGTTACAAAGTGGTCACTCTACCGCTAAACTCTATTACCTCCCTAACGACAGTCCTACGTGACAATCCAAATAGGTTTTAAATGCCAACTTGAATGTCTAGTTGCTAGGATGAAAATAGGTTTTTAATTAAATAAATTTAATTTGGACTGCCACGTAGGACATCCAAGTTGGCATTTAAAACCCATTAAGACTGCCACGTAGGATAGCTATTAGGGAGATAACGGAGCTTAACAGTAGAGTGAGTACTTCGTAACAAAATAATAATGTAAGTGACTAAAACGTAACATTTTAAACATAAGTGACTAAAATATAATTTGAGGAAAACAAAAGTAACTATTTTTGGAGTTTACCCTAAAAGTTAATTTAATTTGATTCTTTATGATAATAAAAGGACTAATTCGATAAGATTGGTATAATAAAAGGGACCTTTAAGTAGTTTTACCAATAAGAAAACATGAAGGGAGAGAAGGATATATATGGAAAAGCAATTTAAGAAGGAATAGGAGAGCAGTTTCAGAATGACAATTATACAGAGTCTATAAACCAACCAACCTCAAAGCAAACATAGAATGTTCAAGACATAACTCGCAACTGGACTCAGTTATTAAACACCCAGTCCAAGCAATTCCAGGTCTCGATCTCCCCAGTTTTCAGCACTAATGGCTAAGCCCAGGTCTTCCCGCCTTCCGCCTCGGAAATCCTCATCCTCAATCATGTTTCTAGCCATGCTTGTCATCTTTACCTTCCTCATTTTGATTCTTTTGGGCCTCGGAATCTTTTACATTCCTAGCGGTGACTCCCGAAATTCTCCTAAGCCCAACGATTTGAGCTCCATTGTGCATAACGTCGTCGACAGGTTAGTTTTCTTTTGAAAATTTTGGTTGTGTTGGAAGGCGATCTGATAATAACCGCGGTTGTTTTGAAGCCATTTTTTCTTTTTCTTTTTTGAATTGCCAGAAGTTATGTTGATGAAGCCAGAGGAGAACAGTGGGTTGAAGCCATCTCTTGGGAGCCTAGAGCTTTTGTCTACCATAATTTCTTGGTCAGTTTCTCAAAATTTTTGGATGAATATTTCACTTATTTTCTTTGTTCCTCTTCAATTTTATATTTAACTCTAACCGAAACGGTATTGCGATTGACACTACTTGTGAAGCAAGCGATCTTTTTTTTTTTTTTGTAAGCCATTAGCCTTTTGAGATATTTTATTTCGAATTTCAAGCTTAGAGACACTTCTTGTATTCTAGTACTTGAAACTGAAAATGCAATGGGAATTATGTATAAAGAAATGCATCTTAAATATTCTTAGTAATTTGGGGATCCCTGTGATATAAGATGATTTAGGGTGCGTTTGGATGGGCGATTGGTATGGTGCGGTGCGTTTAGCTTAGTTTTTGTCTCACGCTACAGTATCGCTACGGTATCTAATCTCACCGCCACATGCACCGCCCATCCAAACTCACCCTTAATCCAAGGTGAAAGGGAAGGTAGATAAAGTTCATACTTTTAACATGTATCTTTTAGCTAAACCTAAACTAACTTCTAGTTGTAAAAAAAATTGGCAGTCCATGGAGGAATGTGAATACCTGATCGATCTTGCCAAGCCTCATATGAAAAAATCAAAAGTTGTTGATAGTAAAACCGGGAAGAGTGAAGATAGTAGGTATGTAATTATTACTGTGATTTGATATATAGTTTTGTTTTTGTTTCTTCTTTAACTCTTCTATTATATTAGATGTCATGGATGTTTGCGTGCAGGGTACGTACAAGTTCTGGAACATTTCTACCTAGAGGACGTGATAAGATTATTAAGAGCATTGAGAAAAGGATTGCGGATTTTACCTTCATACCAGTTGGTCTGTACTAGTATCTGAATCTATCTGAATTTATCAGTCACAATTGTTTTTAATGCCTTTACTAGTGTAATTTCTTCCTTAGGGTCTGCTTTAGATCAGTTTCTTTCTTTATGCTATCCATGGTTGTAAAGTTACTCATGGCAACGCAATAATATGCAGAGCATGGGGAAGGACTTCAAGTTCTCCACTATGAAGTTGGCCAAAAATATGAGCCTCACTATGACTACTTCAAGGATGAGGTCAATACTAGGAACGGGGGCCAGCGCATAGCTACTGTCCTTATGTACCTGTAAGTACCATGAACATATAACATACCTTTCCTGTGTTTTATTATCCTAGTGCATTGTGTGGAAGTTCACATTTGCTCTTTTTCTACTTTCTTTAAACGTTTTACAGCTCAGATGTTGAAGAAGGAGGAGAGACAGTGTTTCCTTCAGCAAAGGGGAACATCAGTGCTGTGCCTTGGTGGAATGAATTATCTGAATGTGGAAAGGGAGGACTTTCTGTGAGACCAAAGATGGGTGATGCATTACTTTTTTGGAGCATGAAGCCTGACGCAACTCTGGATCTTTCAAGCCTGCATGGTTAGTTCTAGTCACAAATTAAATTGCTGCCAAGGGTCCTTTAATTCTTGAATGACATGACTCATGTCCCTCATCTGTCTTGTTGCATTACTTAATTTATCACAAGTTAATATCAAATCTTCCCCCTACTTTCTCTTCTTTTATTTTCTAGGATAATTTATAACTTACTATTTTAAGTTATCCAGGAGGCTGCCCTGTGATTAGAGGAAATAAGTGGTCGTCTACAAAATGGATGCGTGTCAATGAGTACAAGGTTTAAACAACCGTTATACAGGTAACTTTTCTATCTAGTATTTCACTTATCAAAATTACAAATATACCAAAAGAAAAGCTGTATGCCAACCGGTACGGTATCGCCCATACTGATCTAGACCCCTTAAGTTAGGCTGATGATTATGAATATTAATTTGTACCATATGCTATATTGGTATGCATCTTAAATTGAGCATGACTCTGCATTAAACAAGAAGTAGGTTCATGAAATGGTATATCTAGATGATTTTAAAATGAATAAGAGTTGACCTGTCGGAACAGATTGCTGAAGGGACCTGATTTCTTCTTTGTTAAGAGAAAGGGAACAGAAACCCCTATTCCTGCATTTGCCCCTCAATCTCCCATTGTTCTTGACACAACTTTCATGAGGGTATTCATGCTAGCCTTGCCTGTAAATGATCTTCATACATAATCTTAAATCCTTCTTTTTTTGGTTCATAGTTGACAGAACTGACTTGGATTTCTTACTATCTTGAGTGTACGCTGGAAAGTTAAAGAGCTCCAGGGACCATTGTGCTTCAAGGATGGGGCAGTGCTTGGCCCTTTCCTCTCTTCATTTTTTGTGTAGTCGCAGTGGTGTGTTATCATGCTTACTTGGATTCATGCTCCAACCTTGTTTGTGTTCCTTATCTTTTTTAATTTGTTTCTGTTCCATTTTTTACCTCAGTAAAGCGATTTAATATTTTACTACCACTATGCATTCAAAGTGTAATAATGCACAAGGACGGATGAGTATAATGACTATTAATGAGAATCAGGAAACTAGTGATATTGACAAAATCAGATTCCTTTCACATTTTCTATGCCCTGTGTGCCCTCCTTGAAACTTCCATTTCTTGCAAATCACGGCATCAAATGCTAACACTTCTTACAGTAATCTCATTCAATGATTATAAAATCAGATAAGATTAAGAGATTTGCTTTGAAAGAAGATTGAATTCATTGAATCGCTGCAGATTTTTGGTTATCGGTTCAATTGGCAATTTCAATTATAGTAAATCTAAACATTACATACAGTAGATAATTAATAAAAATATGAGTTTGATTTAATGGGGGTTTTTACTAAATATTATAAAGTCATAATTATTTATCAAAATAATATGAGTTCCAAATTGTTTATGAAAATATATTAAAAAACAGTAATTTGGTTTTTTTTTTTAATTTTCAGCCAAAGGGAAGCCCAAGTTATCACAATTGATGGCAGCTGACAATTTGATGTCAATTTAATCATGCACGGTTCGTTTCATATTATTTAAGTAATTAATCAATATTTTTATAATATGTGTAAAAAGGCCGATTTGATGACATGTCATTCAATAAAAAAATTGAGATCAACGTTTCTAACTTTTATCATTTGGGAAAAAATTAACATATTTGTTTTTTTGGTTAAAATCGCCATTTTACAATATATGTGATAAAAAAAATGGCACTAATTTTCTGAACAATGTTTCCATTTAAAAAGCCTGGTGAAACTAAAAGCCTTGTTTTATAACATTGAAATGTTACACAAGTTTTATTTTTGATTGGCTTGATTTGATCTTTTATCATTCTGACAGCTTAAAAAGTCAACGTAAAATACATCCTGAATTGAAAGAGACAGTCGAGGTTCAATCCTGCTGACCTAATGCGACCATATTATGAACCCCACTTAACTCTGTTTCTTAGCTTCTTGGTAACGACGCCGTTTTCAACTTTAAAATCTGCAGCCGTTAGTGACAGGGCATAGGAAAGAGGTGTGGCCTGGGTTGATTGGTAGGTAATAATAACAATGACATTAATACCATACGCATACCACATCCTCACGTAGACATGACTGCCCAACCTCAATCGAGACGTACTCACATAGCTTACCTTTGTGGGAAACCATTAATTCCATAACAACACGTTACAGTGAAAGATGAAAAGATAAAAGACATGCCAATATTATATATATATATCCATGAATTGGTCATCATCTAATGTAATCAGCACATCTTGGTTTAACAAAATTCATGTCTGCATTTTCTATTATCTGAAACTGGCATTGCCTTGCCTTCAATCCCAACCCACCTCTGTTTCCAATTTTTTTATTCAATTTAAACTTTTGCTGCAAACTTAATAGTTTCAGTTCACAAACCCCATTTAAATGTGCAGCAACCACGGTTATGAAATATTTCGTCAAACTCCGCAACCATACACTACACAGCCTAATCACTGTTTTGCGCCGATCAAGTTCCTGATGACATACTGCAGAATGCCTCCGTGGTTGAAATATGCCAGTTCCACCTGCATTTTAGTTCAAGTAACCAATGCTTCCTTCAGTGAATCAGTGGGAAAGAAATTTGATTATTCAAGGATGGAGCACAGCTCCTTCAGCCTTTAACAAAAGCCAAGAAATGACAAAATTGTTTTCATATTAGTACGTACCTCTGTATCAAATCGTACAGTGCAGGTGAATGACCTGCCACTGTCTGTAGCCACTGTCACGTCTTGGCCAGGTCGAATTTCGCTCACACAGCTTGGAAGATCAATTATGTAGCGCTCATGGCCAGTCAATCCAAGAGTGTCAGCATCCTCTCCAGACTTGAAACATAGGGGAATGATGCCCATGCCCACCAAATTACTACGGTGAATTCGCTCAAAACTCTTGGCAATGACTGCTTTTACACCCTGAGTACATCATCATTAATGGCATTATTAGGAGAGCGCAAACTGCATAGAAATAGAGGAGCAAGATCTACAATTTGTCGCTCAAACCAGCAGTGGTTCAGGAAACAACAAGATATGTATATATATAAACAAGCACCATCGAATGGTGCATTCTTGTTAGTCAAACCAGTAACGCACCAATAACATTGGACCTTTTGCAGCCCAGTCTCGAGAACTTCCACTCCCGTATTCAGCACCTGCCAAAATTATGGTATCCTGTCCTGCAGTCTTGTACCTCTGTTAAATAAAATTTAATTCTGTTACAATTCACTTATAAAAATCCACTTTACGTGGAGAAGCTCAACAACTAATAAAAATATTTAAATGCAACTTCAGCACGATGATTTCTATAATATAAAAGCATTAACTTAATAGTTAATAGAACCCTCAAGCACGATGAGGTAAATGCTCTTTTCTGCTAAAAACAATGAGATGAATGCTAGTCATACAAATAAATATGACGTCCTCAGATAGATCATAATGCAGAGGTTATATTTTACTGGTAAGTCATAATATGTGAAACATATGCTGAATTAAGATTAGAAATTTACCATGGCAGCATCATACACAGATAGTTTCTCTCCAGTGGGGATATGAATTGTTTTAGGCCCAACTTCTCCTTTCAATAGTTTGTTCACAAGTCGGATATTTGCAAAAGTACCCCTGGCCATAATTTCATCATTACCACGCCGACTTCCATAAGAGTTGAAATCTCTTCTATCTACCCCATGCTCCAGTAGAAATTTGGCTGCAGGGCTATCTTTGTGGATGCTACCAGCGGGGGAGATGTGATCAGTTGTGATACTATCTCCAAAGTTAAGCAAGCAGTAGGCATCCTTCACTCCATGTGGACCTGGAGGTGACATGGTCATGTCCTTAAAGTAGGGTGGCTCATGGATGTAAGTTGATGTTGGGCTCCACGCATAAAGGCTACCAGAGGGTACAGGTAACTGATTCCACATGGGATTTCCTTTGGTGATTGCTTCATATGTAGCTTTAAACATATCAGGCAGCACACTTGATTGAACAACCTGAGGACAGAACAACAATGGAAAACAGTATTAGTCCCTGATATTTTAAGCCTAGGAATAAGGGTAAGCAGGCCCAGTAGCTCACATTAGCCACTTCTTCACTAGAAGGCCAAATATCCCTGAAAAAGATCTTTTTTCCATCTTTCCCTGTACCAATGGGTTCTGTCTCAAAATCAATATCTACCTGCAACATTGTGTCTATTGAGAAATATTCTTGATCTTAAGAATAAACAAGTGAATGAATAAAGAAAGAGGTTAAAAAATAAAGCGGCTAAATTATGATAACAAGAAGACATCATAGAAGGTATACAACTCAATTTCAAGAACATAAATTCATGAACGGAGATCCAATTATAATAACATGAAGGTACATACAGTGCCAGCAAGAGCATAGGCAACAACAAGAGGAGGAGAAGCAAGATAGTTAGCCCTTGTCAAAGGGTGTACACGTCCTTCAAAGTTTCTGTTTCCTGACAACACAGCTGCAGCAACCATATCTGGACGCATGTAGAAAACAGCCAATATGTCAGCTTCAAGCATTCTTATGCAAGTATAACCAAGTATATTCTTGTTAAAAAATTTACCATTTTCAGAGATAGCAGATGCCACAGATTCATCAATATCTCCGGAATTCCCAATACATGTAGTGCATCCATATCCAACTATATGAAACCCTAACTGATTCAAATACTTCTGCAAGCCACTGCAGTGAATTACTGAGTTAGCAATATGAAATAAAGAAGAGCATTTATCATATGGACAATATACTCCTCCAGCTTAATAAGTACCTCTTCTGCAAGTATTTGGTTACAACCCCAGAACCTGGAGCCAGACTTGTCTTGATCCATGGCTTGACCTGTTAAAGGAATGATCCAAAAATATGCAACAAGGCTTATTGCTCCGATAATTGTACCATGTAAACATTCTGGCTAGAAAAAGTTACCTCGAAACTTCTAGGTCAAAATATCATTTTAAGGCAAAACAAAAAATTCATATTTTTCCATCGAATAATTTGCTATTTTAAAGAGATTAACCTAAAAGAGAATTTTCTACCTTTTAATAACATAATCCTTCGAAATCTTCCAAGAGAATAATGGTTGAATTTTACAATTTTAAGAGTAGCTCATACTGGCAATGTTCAAAAATATGAAACAGACAATCTAATTGGCAATAAACAAAGAATCAACATTGCTGCAATCAAGGGCCATCTGACCTAGTTGATCTATCACTTCTGATTTTCCCATTATCAATTACTTCAACGATGAAAAGATTCATACATGTAGACATAAAGGAAAGCAGAGAAAGCCTACCTCCAATCCTAATTCACAGGCCTTCTTTGCTACCAGAGCAGCTCCTAGCATCACACTAGGATTTGAAGTATTTGTGCAACTAGTAATAGCAGCTATAACCACATCTCCATGCCTCAATTCCGCTGGAGTCCCATGAAATGAAAACTTTGCAGCCTTATCCTGAGATTCCTTTGGTATAGCAAATCCCTGTAACAAGAGATGCAGGGAACATGAACAGGGGAAGAGAACAGTAGAGGAGGAGGATGCACTAAACAATTTTTTTCAGCTCCTCTTTTGGTAAGAGAAAACTCAGGGACCAGACAGTTCTTATTATATGATCAGATGATATACCATTTCCACACTATTCAAGAATTCATCATTTGTGTCTAAGCATCACACTCAAGTTTTAGAATAATCAAATAATATCATCCCACCTTTAATAGTAGATTTGAAGAGTGTTACTTTATATGCACATAGTAATCTTAACATTTAAATGTCCCCATCACCACTTCAGTGTTCCTAGAAGCACACTCTTCCCAAATTTATAAAGATCATACCTTAAATCCAACCCTGTTGTCTAAGCATGCCTGCCAATCCGCTTTCATTTCTTTCAGAGGAACTCGATCATGAGGCCTGCAATAGAGCAATCAGATACTCAGACAAACCTTAATCACAGGAATACCAAAAATTAAACAAGATTTTTCATTTTAGAGAAGATTGCAGTTTCTAGATATCAAAAAAATAAAACTTTACCTCTTGGGCCCTGATATACAGGGTTCAACTTCCTCAAGTTTCAATTGCAGGTAGGAAGAGTACACTTTCTCAATCTGAGGCTGAGTTTAGGAACAAATTCTTAGTTGGGAACTGTATGCTGAAAATTTTTTAATCATAGAAGAAAGAATGTAAGGAATATTTACCTCATTGTAGTCTACAAACATCTTATTGGCCCGTAAATAAGATTCTATCATTGCAATCTACATGATTGTAGTAAGTCAGTAAACTAAAGGTCGATGCATCAAATGAAACAAAGTTTTTTTCTAAGGGGCTTACAGTCTCCTCACTCCTGCCAGTCAATTGCAGATATTGCAGGGTGACATGATCCACAGGGAAAAACCCCATGGTTGCACCATACTCAGGAGACATGTTGGCAATAGTTGCACGGTCTGCTAATGACAATTCACTCATGCCTTCCCCTGTATAAGGATAGAGGGATACATTTACGATTAGATAAAAGTAGCACAAGAAGCAAAGAAGAAGTTACCACAGTGTTTGTATTGAAGACCATACCATAGAATTCGACAAACTTGCCAACAACCCCATGCTTCCTCAGCATTTGAGTAACTGTCAACACTAAATCGGTAGCTGTCACACCATCCCTCAACTTTCCTAATAGTTTAAACCCAACAACACCTGGCAAGACCATGCTCATGGGCTACATGCAAAAAGGCAAGTGTACAATCATTAACTAAGGAGTTTTACTAATCAAAATTAAAGTTCATGCTTTCAGCAATGTACTAAGAGAAAGAAGAAATTTATTAATGCTAATTGGACTCTTAGCCACATAAAGAGCTCCATAAATTTTCTTTTTCTTCCTTCCCCCTCCTTTCCCTCCTTTTGTAATACGTAACCTATTAATAAGTGGAGTAAGTAATTAACCTGGCCAAGCATGGCAGCTTCAGCTTCTATACCACCGACTCCCCAGCCAGCAACACCCAAACCATCAATCATAGTTGTATGAGAATCTGTTCCAACAACGCTATCAGGGTAAAGCACGCCATTTGTGTTGAAAACGACTCTTCCAAGATACTCTAAATTGACCTGTAAACCAAGAATAGAGAAACTTGTTTAAGGAATAAGGACACAAAATGCCGGTAAACACTTGTATTCTGTTTTCTTACTAAACAAAGCCAGTCAGTAGCAGTATGAAATTCCTTTCCCCCTTCACACTATAACAAATCATTTGCAACAATAGTAGCATTGATTTATTTATTTACAGCCAATTAAGAACTGATTATGATCTCTTAATGTAGCATAAAAAATGCTTGTTACCTGATGTACAATTCCTGATCCGGGGGGGACAACAAGCATGTTATCAAATGCACTAGAACCCCACTTGAGGAAAGCAAATCTTTCTTTGTTCCGTTGGAATTCAAGTTCCATGTTTGCTTGCACTGCATTTTCTGACCTTGCCACATCAACCTGAACTGAATGATCAATAACAAGATCTACAGGAACCTGCAAACATCATAATTTCATGATAAACCAATGATTAGAACAGTTTTCCAGGTTAAAAAATCACAATTTAAAAAATTAAACATTGCTTTGATTAGTCCAATAGCACCCCTAAAACTAAGGGCATAACTTACCAAGGGATTTATTTTATTAGAATCACCACCAAGCTTGTTCATAGCATCTCGCATGCAGGCGAGATCAACAACAGCAGGAACACCAGTAAAATCCTGAAAAAAAGAGAGAAAAAAATGAATCAGAGAACAATATTAGAAAACAAGTATTCCTAGCAATGCAAGTTAGCATTAAAAATAACTCATCATTATCATTAACACAATACCATCGTGGTAAAATTTCGGATAACCAACAGACCTGAAGAAGCACTCGAGCTGGCTTAAACGGAATCTCAACTTGTTTGGGAGACGTGTTCTCCCAGTCAATGATCTTCTCAACATCCTTACTCTTAACTTGAAACTCATCGCAGTTACGGATTGCGGATTCAAGAAGTATTTTAATAGAGTAAGGAAGTTTATCTGCACAATAAGCATCAAAATCTCAAATCAACCAAAAGATAACAGGCTTTGTTTGAATGAAGATAAAGAAACACGAAAAAAAAGTGAAAAGCGAGCTTCTTGGGTTTGAATAATATCAGATTAGCTTAAAAAAAGCATAGATTTAATTCATTTTACTCACTTGATTCCCTTTCCTACTTCTTATCGGCAACCAAACGAAGTTTAAAATCTAAAAGAAGAAACTAACCGATCCTTGGATCATTGAGAGCAGGTAAAGAATAGTATTTGCCGAATTCACCACCCTGCGGCTTCTCCAAAGTCTTCAAAATGGAATTGAAAGGATTTGCTGAAGCTAAAATTGAAGTTTCAAAACCAGTTAGATGAGTATGTATCTCTAAAAAAGTAGCAAAAAAAAAAAAGAGAAGAATGAGAAAAAGGAAACTGATATCATTCGAGTAGAGTACATACCCATGGTAATCAGCCAATAAACGATTGATTGATGAAAGCAAAGCGAGATCTAAAAGAGAATGTGAGATTTGGGTTGAAGGCAGGGGTAGGTGAGGCTTCGTTCTCCGTGAACTCAACCAAACACAAGCACTTTAAAATGATTTTTTAAAAATCCTTTTTTATTATTTTATATAAGATAATGCTGAAAAGGAGAGCGGAAAGGCTTAAGGAAAAAAAATCAAAGCAAAATTAGGATATGTGGGAATACGAAGTGGTCTGCTTTGTCGTGTTTGCATATTCGATTTATTCTGATCTGTATTTTTCTTTTTAATATTTTTTTATTAACTTTCAACAGCTTTTGGCTTGTGCTTGGCAAATGCCACTTTCTTTTTTCATTTAAGCCCTTAAACATTTTGCTTTATTTAAATAAATACTTAGATTTGACCCTTTATCTAAATAAACCCTTGTATTTTTTCCTGGTATAGCCACAGGTAAAATAAATCCTCCTCAACAATTTTAAATTTAATTCAAATACTTCTATTTTTTCCAACTATTTATCGGTAATTTTTATAAATAAGCTTTGAAAATTTAATTGCTACTCACTCAATCAATTCTTTAATCCATCATTAGGTAAAAACAGGCCATTCTCCCTTATATTGTACATTTAAAATTTTTTAACATTTAATATTGCGTAAAAGTGAAGTTGATCCTTCTTTCTTTTATTTTATTTACTTTATACTTTCAGTTTTGATCTTCATTTAACATGAAATTTAAATAACTAAAAATCATTTTAAATATAAAAATCATTTTATACTTTCTCATGTTCCATGCTCCATCTTTCGGTTTAGTCTCCTCCAGAAATGAGATGGATAAAGCTTAATTCTGATGGAGAGGTGTCACTCTGTGTGCAGCATACATCCATTGGAGGAGTTCAAAGGGATTCGAATGCAAATTGGTTATGTGGATAAGTGATGAGCTTCGACAAGGAATCAACTTTTAAAGTTGAAATAAGAGCGATGGTGGAAGGTCTTTTCATAATACGGGGAAAAGGCTTAAAAATGTCAAAGTTAAATGTGATAATACACTTTTGGTTAAATTGATTTTAGGAGGGGGAAGCTCCAATAGTAGTTTGGTGGAATTAAGATTACTACATAGTTGCTGCGTAGGAAATGTGAAGTAAGAGTTCATCATATTCCAAGGGATAAGAATGGTGATGTGAATCACATGACTAAAAATGTTGCAACAAGAAACTCCTCGTTCCAATTGTTTGAAGCTCCGCCGGATTCGATAAAAGATGTGTTGGTTGCTGATTGTAATGGTTCTAATTCAATTTAATATGGACGGGCTGATGTAATAGCTTTATGCTGTGTTTTTTCTACCAAAAAAAATTAATAAAAATAGAGGCGTGTAAGCATAATTAATTAAAAATGAAATGAAATTATTAAATAATATTAAAATATAACTTTTAACAGACAATCGATTGAATTGTTTACACATTCAGAATTATATATTACTTCTAAAGTCAATAAACGTTGAACAAAAAATTTTACAAAACTAACTAGTGATTTAAAATTTTTGAAATAATTTTTTTTTGAAATTATTAAACGTTAAATATTTTGAAAATACAATATAAGGAATAATAGCCTACGTTTATACTACAATGGCTTAGTTAAACATACGTCAAAGATTAAAGTTGATTTGGGTACCAATTAAAATTTAAGGGTTTATTTGGACGTAATAAAAGTATAATGATTTATTTAAATAAAGTAACAAAATTTAAGGGCTTACTTAGGTTATTTGGATGCAATATAAGTACAGGAATTTATTTTATTAAACTAACAAAGTTTGAGGACTTATTTAATATATTACCCTAAATAATAATGAGGTTAAAAAAAAAGTCCATGAGCTGGGTCAGGCCAAGGCCCATTAGTTTGCATTTAATATAAGGTGGTAATAATAACAATAATGATCTCTTCATTATGTTATTTTCCCATCAAAACATGACAGCTTGCTTGTACCTTCACGTCTTAAACTGTGTAAAAGTCGGTTCCCAGCAACTAAAGGCGTAAGCCTTCAAATTTTACTAACATTTTATACAAATATTTACAATTATCCATAGTCTCTTCTCAATATTTTAATATAAAGATAAATGAGTTTCAAAATACTCAAACTCACGTCTTCCTACATAGATAATAATATTTATACCAACTGAGCTAAAACTCATTCGATTAGTAGATTGTTATAATAATACATCATGACAGTAATGAATGAAGAAAAATAATAAGAAGCAAATTTTAGAGAACAGACACAATATTGGCATATAGTTTAGTCACAAATCTACATTTGCGTTACATCAATTTAGAGAATGAATTTATGATATGATATAATTTCATTCTGTACATTTCTCAATAACAATCTAATCTACTTATGAGGTTATATTCACACAAAAAAATGGTGGGAATAAAAAATAATTATTTAGCACTCAAGATTAGTTCCTAATTTTTTATAAAAAAAATTAGTTCCTTGTTTGAACAAAATAGTGCACTCATCAATCTCCAAAGTCGAAGGAAGCAACCCCTTATAATGCAGTGTGGAACCAATTACCACATCTCAAATAACTCGTCTAATAAATGGTGAGATACTAAAGCATATCTCAAAAAATCTTTGAAGGCTACTATTGAGAATATATGATATTTCAATAATGGTTGTTCTAGGCACATGATTGAGAATAGAAGTTATCTTAAAGAATTTCAAGAGAATCATGAAGACAGGATGACCTTTGGTGATGGTAAAAAAGGGATGGTAAAAAAGGAAGAATCATTGGGAAATGAGTATTGAATGTTAAAGGAATGCCACAACTTGAAAACGTGTTCCTTTTGGAAGGTTTGAAAACCAACTTGATTAGTATAATTAACTTTTTGACTAAGGAATGTTGGTGAACTTCACAAAGAAAAGGTACAAGGTAACTAGAAAATCTAATGAGCTTGTTATGGAGTGAGATTGGGCATTCGGCAATTGTTATAATTTGGTTGAACTTATGATTTGCAATCATGTTAGCTCTTTAGACCTTGAACTATGGCATGAAAGGCTAGGTCATGTACACTTTAAAGGCTTGTGGGATATAATGTTGTTAAAGGGTTGCCAAAGGTAGGGAAGCTATTACCAAAGTTTATGGAGAAATTGTGAAGGGAAAACAACAATGTGAATTGCACCATTAGTTGCAACTAGTTAGAATAATTGGATCACTTGAACTACAACACATGGACTTGACGAGGCCTATGCAAACAAAAACCATGAGTGGTAAATGCTACGTTCTAGTTTATTAGATGAATATTTAAGGTTCACTTGGGTGAAGTTCCTTCAAGAGAAATCAAACACATTTAATGCCTTTAAGAAGTTGCCGTAAGAAGTTAATGAATGAGAAAAGTCAATTGGTTGGAAAGATAGTTAGAACCAAGAGTAATCATAAAATAGAGTTCAAGAATGAAGAATTCTATGACTTTTGTGACAATTTAGGCATCCGACATAAGTTATTTGCCCTAAAGGCATTACAACAAAACAACATTATTGAAAGAAAGAAATAATTGCATGATTGAAGATATGACAAGGGTCATGCTAAATGCAAAGGGTGTATCACTGATTTGCTGTAATTTGATGTGTCAAATTAGGCTCCCCGTGATGCTTAAAGAGCTTATTTTTGAGTAACTTATACGTGTTTGTCCTATTTTTACTTAGTTTTCATTCTTCGGCTTAATAAGTGAAATAGTGCATTTTATGCCACTTTTGATACTCGAAATGGCCAAATGAGACATAGGGAATCTAATGGTTGATTGAGTGTTGTAGAGAGTTATTGGAGGCCCGAACGTGAGTGAAAACATCACTTAGAAGGGGGTATTGCGATATCAGAGCTTAGAAGTCGTGATACCCCTAACAGTGCTGAATTGAAGAGGATCAAGGCCAGCTATAGTTGTATCACGATACCAACTATGGGTATCACGATACCTAACTCCCAAAGATCCCCCCAAGTCAAGACTGACGTGGGTATTGTGATACTAGACCATAGGTATCGCGATACCCCTAATAAGAAAAGACAAAAATTGACTTTAATGGCAAACTTTGTCTAACCTTAACACCAATAAAAGAAACACACGTTAAGAGGCATTTGGGCAAAAATGTTTGGTCAGAAAAAAATTCTAAAATAGACCAACATTGGTTGTGAGAGAAAGAGACTTCACATAAGCTAGTTTTACATTTTTCTCTTCATCTTTTAGGATTTAGTTCTTCTTCTTTATACCTTAGAGCTTGTTTTCATGTTCATTTCTGGTTTTTATTAGTTCTATAAATGGTAGTTAAGTTAGTTATTATTGTAATTAGGATTTATTTACTTGTTAAGCCCTTCAAACTTTATTGTATTTACACTTTAATCCATTAGCTTTATACCATTCAACTTTGTTACATTTCCTCTATTAAAAAATCTTATCTTAGGTGTTTTTATTTATCTTCTTTGCTGTCATTATTGTGTTCTTTAAGCCTTTTGCGAGAAAGCTTGAGTCTTTATTAACTTTCTTTTAGGTTAAGTTAATGGTGTTTCTATTTGATTTCTTGTTGTTAATGGGTTCAATTATAAGCATGAGTAGCTAAACCTTAAGTGGTTGGTTGAAGGAAGTGATGGGTGATTGATTTTTGGGTTCAGAGACTAAATTACAAAAGTTGGACTAAATTGGATCAGCTTCAAAACTTAGGATTGATGCCTTAAAGGAAAATTAAGATAAGTGAGACCGAGAGGAGATCTTATCGGACATTAATTTGATAGTTCTATGTTAGTTTGGTAAGGTCGAAAGATAAATTAGACTAATTTGTCGAAATTGTTAAAGTTGAGGTCGAGAGGTAAAATTAAACCAATTTAGGAGTGATAGCGATTTAGATCCCTAATTTGAAGGTTAACCAACCTCATGTAAATCAACCAACCGTTGTTTGTTATCGTATTTGTTCCGTTGTTTTATTTATAATGTAATCAACCTAATTTGCCCAGGCCCAATAACAGTCCAAATTGCAAAACAAAACAGCAGGCCCAAACCCAAATGCAAGCCCAGATAAAAAAAAACCCTAATGGCCCAATATCTAAACAGCATTCAGAAAAAAAAGGAACCCTAGCCGTCGCACCCTATCCCTAGCCTCAGCCACCAACTCCTCTGACAGTCGTTGCCACCGCCGCTCCTCTCTGCCGCGCCAACCACTTCCTCCAAAGAAGAACAAACACGCAAGAAACAGTGAAAAAATAGAAGAATAATGTTGTAAAATCGACTATAAAATGCCTAAAAATCAATTGTAAAAAGGGTTTTTTTGCAAAAAAAGAGAGGCAGATTCGGAAATAAAAAGAAAATCAAAACTTCAAGGTTATTTATTTTATTTTATTTTCATTTTATTTTATTTTATTCTCTTTATTTGTTTTGTTTAATTTTGAAATAGCATTGAATAAGAAAAACGAAGGTTTCTTCTTACCTTTTTCGTCGTCGCTAGAGTGTACGGGGCTGAGAGTTTGCACTGAAAAAAAGGGGAAACTTTTCAGTTTCCAGTCCGCAGTCTACGGCGGTGCCGACGCCGGTGACCGGCGATGACGCGGCGGCGACCGGTGGGCTGGCGGCGGGCTTCAAGGCTGGGTTTCAAACCCTAGCAGAGAAAATGGAGTGTTTTAAAAAAATTTTTTATAATAAAATGGCAGAATGGGTTTTTAAAAAAAATTGTTGCTTTTATAAATGGTACGAAACGACGTCGTTTAGGGCCTGTTTCAGTGGCCTTAAAACGTCGCCGTATAGGGCCATCCGTGCACGACCTGATCCGCTCCATGGGGGATCCGCGTGTTTTCATTAAATGGGTTATTTACAACCCTGGTCCTTCCGTTTTTTTACACCTGTTTTAATTAGATCCTTTTTATTTGTTTTTATTTCTTTTATTTAAGTCTGATAATTTTGTTTTCATCACATTTGAGTCTCTAATGGAACTGTGTGTTTTGGAGGGTGGGGATTATTTCCCATCTAGTCCCTCCTTGTCATGCGCACGTTCTATTGGGTCCTTATCCTTTTATTTATTGCTGATTTTCCCCAAAATTTTGTTTTAAAGCTCAATTTAGTCCTTTTTGTTATTTTGGCTATTTCATTATTAAATTAATTAATTTAAATATTATTATTACTATTATTATTTTTCTTTTTTTTGCTTATTATTATATCATTAAATTAATTAGTTTCGAATTTTTATTTTTATCATATTTCTTTTTATATTTATTTACTTAAATATTTTAAATACATTTATTTATTGTTTTATTTACGTATATCTTTTATATATTTTTAAACTCTAGAAAATTTATAATTCGTATTATTATTAACATTATCATTGTCACTATATTGTTATATTAATTATTTTTGCATTATTATATTTCTTTTATTTATTTATCTAAATATTTTGAATACATGTGTTTATTATGTAATTTTATTTATTTATATTCGTTCATATAATCTTTAATTTTTAGATTATTATTAGTATTATTATTAATACCATTATTATTATTATTCTTAAATTGTTTTATACAATATTTATTTGTTTATTTTTACAATATTAAGTCTTTAGCTTTAAATTCTTAGTTCGTCATCCTTATTATTTGCTTTTTCTAGCTTGTTTATTTTATTTTATTCTTCATATTGTCGTTCACATAAACACATTTATTGTTGTTCTGCTATATATATTGGCTCCGTGATTCATTTTACGTTTTATTACAAAATCGTCACATTTTACCCGATACATTAAAAGTGTTGTTTTAAACAAGCAATATTTTGCATTTTGAAATTCGAAAAGTCGTTCCCTAACTTACGGGGTTTCGACTTTCTAAAAATCAAATACCTAAACATTTTTAAGCATAAATTTTAATAATCTCGGGAATTAATAAAAGATCGTGTTCTAACTTACGGAATATGATCTTTCTAAATCGAGATAATCGAATATCTTTCGAATAAGTAAATTTTTCGGCATTTATTCTAGTATCGGGAATTTAAGACATTGTATCCAAATTTACGAGATATAATTTTCTTTCTCGATTAATGTGAAATATGCCACTTTCTGGAAAATTTTTAGCATTTTAAAAAATGATCGTATTTTGAATCTCTTCAAAGTTTCCAATTCTCGACACTAAGACACTAATTAATCAATTATGTACCAATTTTGGGCGTTACGAGGGTGCTAATCATTCCTCGTACATAACCGACTCCCGAACTCGTCTTTCTAAATTTCGTGGACCAAAATCGTTCTTTTAATAAATCAAGTTGTTTATTAAAAACAACCACTTTTCGAGGTGACCCGATCACACCTCATCAAAAAAAGTTTGGTGGTGACTCCCTTATTCGTTTTCGTTTTTTTCAAAATCCAAGTCGACTCCCTCGTTTATCAAAAAATGGTTTCGATAGCTTGGAGACTCCACTGGGGAGTAGAATAAGAGAGTCAAGCCATGAGTTGATTATTTTTTGTATTTTTATCGAAAATTGAAAACTTGGTTTAAATGTACGATCCTTTCATTGCATTTCATTTTTATAGTTTGCGTCATTTTGCTATATTTACTTTATTTGTTCAAGTCTCTCGACATATTTTTGCATATTGCATTTGCATAACCGTTCGGTTATACCTTTTAAGTGGGAGTGAGAAACTATTCCTTCGTGAGGTTTTCACCTCCGTGCAGGATAGTGGATCGCTTTTGGGATACATCCATACCTATGTCTTTGTGAGATTTTCATCTCCGTGCAGCCATAGGGAAATGTATTCCCCTGAATTGAACTCGGTCCATATGAGCCTATAATGGGTGAGGATCGAGAAATCTACTGGTTCAGGTACCTTTACTTTAGAACCGAACCGCATATAGTGAGCCCTAAGAGCCCACCCTAGGTAGAACCACGCCAAACCCCTAGTGGTCATCCAAATAGGTGCTCTTTTTGTTATTTATGTCTTTGTACTAACTTGTTTCCTTTTGTTTTGGTTATGATTGCATTGCATTTTCATCATAGAAAACAGGTGTTAATTCACGTTCAGTTGTAAATAGAGAGCTTGTCATGGGAAATAGATTTCTTGATAAAGTGGAAGACAATGCGGTCGTCTGAATATGGTCCGAGAAAATGTAACGAGGGAAGGGTGATAGTCTGATGAATGAGTACACAAATTTACTTCGTTGCCCAAGGATTCAAGCTGACAAAGATTATTCGAGAGTCACCAACGTTCCAACTTTCCTAAAGAAGCCAACGAGCACTACGAGGACGAGTGAACAATAAGTCACGACTCGGATCAAGAAGATAGATGAGACACCCCTTTAAAAAGATAATAAGATTCGATCTTAACATTTGGATATGAGAAAAAGGATCGATGTCTTCACTTTGAGTATTAGGGCAAGGCCGTATACGTAAATATCCATTTTATGTAAAGAGATTTATTTTCTAGTAAAGTTGTTCTAATAGAATTGAATCAGAATCAATGCCTCTTTTTGCATTCATTCCATTCATCTACATTACATTTCATTGCATGCATTAAATTTCACAAAAATGACCTAATTAAACGAAACTATTTCTGTTAATCTGGAAACCAACAAGAGTGAACCAACCGAACATCGCTACGGTACCCGCCGCAAAGCCAAAGAAATGAATCAAATATTAGAAAGATTAGAACAAATACATAAAGATATGCAAGATCAGTTGCGAGCGCAACTGCAAGAACAGTTAGCGAAACTATAATAGGAGATGATAGATCAGATACTGGAATCCCAAAGAAGCATGATGAACCAATTAGCACAGTTACTAGCGGGAGTGCTTGAAAAAGGGAAAGGCCCAGTGGTCAATAGTGGGGAGATAATGAAACCCCCATCTATCCCCAGGTTTTACCCCAATAAGCGTCTAAGCTCAACCATACGCGCATCTACAAGGGACACCCGTTACTATAAGACCTCAACAATATCAAACCGGTACCTCGGTACCAATGAACTACCCAACAGGTTCAGGTTCTAATCTAGGGGACAATCCAACTAATCCTGTAGTTCCTGATCTAGACGAAATGGCAGAAATAGACAAAGCAGAGGTGGAACTGCCAAAACAACTCGAAGATCGGTACAGGTGTTTGGAAGAAAAACTCAAAGCAATGGAAAATACTGATTACCATTGCGGGGTTGACGCCAAGGATCTGAGTTTGGTCTCAGACCTAGTACTCCCGCTGAAATTCAAGACTCCAGAATTTGAAAAATATAATGAGACTAGTTGTCCTGAAACTCACATCACGGTGTTCTGCCGAAGAATGACAGGATATGTTAATAACAACCAATTATTAATTCATTGCTTCCAAGATAGTCTGATTGGATCAGCTGCCAAATGGTACAACCAGCTGAGCCGTGCCAATATCCACTCATGAAAGGACTTGGCACGGGCTTTTATAAAGCAATACAGCCATGTAACAGACATGACACCTGACAGAATTACATTGTAGAATATGGAAAAAAAGTAAAGTGAGAGCTTCAGGCAATATGCCCAAAGATGGAGGGAGGTAGCGACACAAGTCCAACCACCTCTTTTGGAGAAAGAAACCACGATGCTTTTCATCAACATTCTGAAAGCAACATTCATTAACCATATGTTTAGAAGCGCTACAATGAGCTTCTCACATATAGTAATGTCTGGTGAGATGATTGAAAACGCAATAAGAAGTGGAAAGATAGATGCGGGGAAAAACGTCAAAAGATCAACCCCAAAGGACAAGGAAAATGAAGTGAATAACCTGAGCATGTATAATAAAGGGTATCCCAAATCAGTCACTGTAAGCCAGCAGAGAGCCGTAACTACTGGCTATCAAAGCATTTCAAGGCAAAAATCTAACTCAAAGCCAAACACAGAAAGACTCCAGTTCACACCCATCCCGATGACATATAGAGAGCTGTATCAGAATCTATTTGATGCGTATGTGGTATCTCCGTTCTACTCAGAACCTGTGCAACCTCCTTTCCCGAAATGGTATGATGCGAATGCCCAATACGAATACCACCCGGGAATAACATGACACTTAATTGAAAACTACACTACATTTAAAAAGTTAGTTGAAAGGTTCATCAAGATGGTTATCGTGAAGTTTGACGATCCATCAGGACCTAATGTGGCAGGAAATCCATTACTCAGTCATCCAGACCCAAGGGTAAACGCGATAATTGAGAATGGAGGAAATATAACCAAAACCAATGTTGCAGAAGTAAAAACCCCACTGAAATGGGTTTTGAAACAAATGATAGACATGGGATTAATTATTCAGAATTCAGAGAGACCAAAAGGGATGAGGAGCTACTGTGAGTTTCATGCTGAAGGAGGTCATGAAATCCAAGAGTGCGCTGAATTCAAAGCTTTGGTGTAAAGCCTAATGGATAATAAAGAGTTGGAATTCCTTGAAGAAGTCAAAGACCCGGAAATAATGTTGGGGAATTTGAACTTTAATGCGGTATCTGAAGTGAGAGCCGGATAAGAGAATTTATGAGGCATCTGTCCTTACACACCTGGGAGTGTTTTGAATAATGGGACTGTGGAAGAGATCCCTGTATTTTTTAGAGCTGATCCCGAGTAATGTCCAAAACACGCTTAACTCTAAGCCTAGGAGCAATAAGAATCCTTTTGTGAGATAGACTTATATCCAATATCTTTATTTCAATAAAATGCATATTTGTTTCTTACTTCGAGCAAATATTATTTTATTGTTTCCATTTAATTCATAATCATACTATACATATAAATATTTTTAGATTCTTTTATTCTTTGGATCTTCCTTCGTCCCTATAACAGGTCTCTAGATATCAATGATATGAGCGACACTACTATTGACTCAGAACCTCCTTTTGAGCAAGATATGTGTATAGAGGAACCTCAGGACTTTGAAGATGGTCGAGACTGTAGCTTATCTCCTGATTTGTTAAAGATGGTCGAACAAGATCCTACCTTACAAAGAATCAATGGAAGCAATGGGCTTTCTCTATGTGGGGTACGAACGTCATTGGGCCGATCTCGCTAAAAGTTTCTAACAGTCATCGATTAATCTTTGTGGTTGTTGATTACTTCACTAAGTGGGTAAAAGCTGCTTTATATGCCAAAGTCTCAAAGTCGACAGTCAGCAAATTCTTAAAAAAAATCATATGTCAGTATGGAATGCCAAAAATGATCATATCTGACAATGCACTAAATTTGAAGAACAACACGATATCAGAAGTTTCCAGTCTCTTCAAGATTAACACCATATCGCCCCAAAATAAATAGCGCGATAAAAAAAGAAAAAAACTCTACCGGGCAACGCCTTTCGCTTTGGCTTATCGCAGTTTTACCCATTGAAGTTGAGATTCCTTTCTTCTAAATTTTTTGGATCCGATCCAGATGGAAGAGAAAGATTCCAAGTTATTCATCATGCTCAAATGTACCAAAAAATAAATGATACGAGCTCACCAAAAAAGGTTTGCCCTAGAAATTCATGAGGAGGACCTTGCATCGAAGAAGATCCTTCCCATATAAAATGACTTTAGAAAAAAGTGGATGCCAAACTGGGAAAGACCTTATGTGGAAGGCTTTATCTAGAAAAGCGTCGATATTGACCAAGATGGATGGCAAGGAACCTGCCTAACCCTGTGAATTTTGATTCAAGCAAGAAAAACTTCACTTTTTAAAAAAGAAAAAAAGAAAATAAAAATAAAAATAAAATAATAAAAATAAAAATAAAAATAAGAGGCCAAGGTAAAAACCCGCAAAAGGGCGCCTTAAGACCAAAAGGGTTTTGAGTTGAAAACCTAAGAATGGGCAATTCAAATTTTTGATCAAAGGTGGGGCTTATGGTATTCTTGTCCTCTTTGAATTAATAAGAAGGAGGGATGCTACATCTTGGGGCATCAACAAAGTCTTCTAGGACTTCTAAACACGTATCAAGTTCAAAGGGTCATCGAGAAGTTTTGTGCAGAGAAGCTCATGCTACGATATCCGGGGCACCTATTTTCACCTTATTCATTTTGTATCTTAGCAAAATTTGCTATCTTGATTAATTTATTCATTTCGAGCTTTGTTCTCAATAAAATCTCATCTTGACCATTGTGATGATCTTTTCAAGCATTTTTATTGAAATAACGATTAATGGACTGATAATATTCAAACAAAAGGAGTTTTGCATATTACTCTGAAGGCTTCTAAATAGTACGAGAACCTGAAACAGGATTATTGTTTAGAACTAACCAAACTTAAGGGTTGAAAAAATTTGAGAAAGAATAGTCTAAATTGTGACTATTTCTTTGGATTTTCTGTTAAAGATACCAGCTGAACAAGAAGGCATGGTAACACATCAATTATAGAATCTTGGTGAACAACGAGCAATGACAACCTAAGCATTAAAGAGGGATCATTCTCGAAAAATGACATTATGCATTCATGCAAATATCATTCATACACATCTAGTTAGTAGTATTTGATTCATTTTGATCATGACATCCTAATCACTAGGCATAAATAGGTCCATAAAATGGATTCTACAGGTCATGTTCCCTAGAGAACAGATCAGTAAAGCCACAAATCCTATACCCCTGAAGTTGTAGTGGGATGGATTGAAGTCATCATGGCGAATCTCATTTTCCTGAAGTTGTAGTGGAGTAGATTAAAACCACTAATCTTATCCCACTGAAGTTGCACTGGGGCAGATTGAAGATACAAGTCTTATCTCCTTGAAGTTGTAGTGGAGCAAACTGAAGATAGCGAATCTTATTTCTCTGATGTTGTAGTGGAACAGATTGAAGCTATAAATTACAGATCTTATCTCTCTAAAGTTGCAGTAGAGCAGGTTGGAATAACAAACCTTATCTCCCTAAAGTTGCAATAGAGCAGGTTGAAGATACCAATCTTATCTCCCTGAAGTTGCAGTGGAGCAGATTGAAGCTATAAATTATAGATCTTATCTCTCTGAAGTTGCAGTAGAGCAGATCATATCAAACATTATCTCCCTGAAATTGCAGTGGAGGTGGTTAAAAATAAATCAATCTTATCTCCCTAAAGTTGCAGTGGAGTAGATTGAAGACAGGCTACAAATCTTATCTCCCTGAAGTTGCAATGGAGTAGATTAAAGCCACAAACCTTATCTCTCTAAAGTTGCAGTAGAGCAGGTTTAAATAACAAACCGTATCTCCCTAAAGTTGCAGTGGAGCAGGTTGAAGATACCAATCTTATCTCCCTGAAGTTGCAGTGGAGCATGTTGAAGATACCAATCTTATCTCCCTAAAGTTGCAGTGGAGCAGATTAAAACAATGAATCCTATACCTCTGAAGTTGCAGTAGTTGCAGTGAGACAGTTCGAAATCACGAGTCTTATCTCCCTGAAGTTATAGTGAAGCAGACTAAAACCACAAATCTCATCCCCCTGAAGTTGCAGTGGAGTAGATTAAAGCCACAAACCTTATCTCTCTGAAGTTGCAGTAGAGCAGGTTGAAATAACAAACCTTATCTCCCTGAAGTTGCAGTGGAGCAGGTTGAAGATACCAATCTTATTTCCCTGAAGTTGCAGTGGAGCAGATTGAAGCTACTAATCCTATCTCCCTGAAGTTGCAGTGGAGCGGATTAAAACGATGAATGCTATACCTCTAAAGTTGTAGTAGTTGCAGTGAGGCAGTTTGAAATCACGAGTCTTATCTCCCTGAAGTTGCAGTGGAGCAGATTAAAACCACAAATCTCGTCCCCCTGAAGTTACAGTGGAGCAGACTAAAACCACAAATCTTGTCCCCCTGAAGTTGCAGGCAAAGTAGACTGAAGCTACAAGTCGTATCTCTCTGAAGTTGCAGTGGAGTGAATCGAAGCAACAAGACGCAGTGGACTTGAATTAAGCTACTTGAAGAAGAGAAACACCAAAAAAAGTCAAGACTCGGCGAGAACGAGCAAAATTGGTCTTTCTTAAAAGTCTTTGCTCTGTTCTTATTACACGACAACGAGCAAAGCAGGGCAGCTGTAATTAGCCCAATTTGCCCGGGCCCAATAACAGTCCAAATTACAAAACAAAATAGGAAGCCCAAACCCAAATGCAAGCCCAAATAAAAAAACCCTAATGACCCAATATCTAAACAGCATTCTAAAAAAAAGGAAGGAACCCTAGCCGCCGCACCTTATCCCTAGCCTCAACCCCCAACTCCTCTGGCAGTCGCTGCCACCGTTGCTCCTCTTTGCCGCGCCAACCACTCCCTGCAAAGAAGAACAAACACGCAAGAAACAGTGAAAAAAATAGAAGAATTATAACACCCCAAACTCGTATCCATCGCCGAATTAGGGTTAGGAGGCTTTACTAAGCAAAACACAACTCAGAACAGACATTCATTAAAGTTCAATAATTTTAACAGTTACATATGATAATCTGAACCTAATATTAAATATGTAAATTTTAATTTTTATATATTTTAATTTTCTTTCCTTATAACCATTTAAAATAAACAAGGATATTACAAACTAATAAGTCCATAAGAAAATAAACAATTTTCATATATATATATATTATAATCACTTACACTATTACAAAATACGACCCACAACTCATTTATGTAGTCTGTACATGCCATAGTTAGAATTTAAACATTTTAAATACCAAACTACAGACAGGGTGATGAACTTGCTGACGGTCCCCGAGCTTAAAGCTTGATCATTTTAAATTATAAAACAGAAAGACATAAAGAAATAAAGTAAGCTTTTATAACTTAGTAAGTCTATAGCATACCCAAAAATATAATAATTAAATATTACATAAATATCAAATAATTTCCTGATTCCGTAAATATACATTGCAACCTTCACATATCTTATTATGTAATACTTAGAATCAAATATACATAAACATCTATTGTGTATAACGAATGCTTATTTATATACTTATATATTCAATAACTGTTAAAACCGAATATACATATGTATTTATACATATATATTTAAATGTCAATCTAATATAACAGAACACATCTTTACTTGTCAAATCACAAATCATTTGACTCATAGAAACTAATAATTATATATACGAAATGCATATATAAATATATTCATATGCTTAACAAATATAAAGATTGAATAGGTACAAGTATTTATCATAAACATATAACTAAAGGTATATATGTACTTACCCTGTACATATACTCAAATATAAATATGAATATATTAATCACATTTCATAACCAATCACGCATATTTGTATATTAATCATAAATTTTAACCTAACTCATACTTAAACATAAATAACCGAATGCTTTATTGATCAACAATTACTTGCAAATAAATAACCAACCATATTTATGCTCCCATATGCGCATAAGTATATTTCTTCAATTTCTTATGCCAAAAACACATATATTAACATGTATATACCTTTCAATTACATTTAACAAGTGCATAGATATATACATAAATTTGTCAACTACTTAGTCTGAATAAAAGTGCAAACTCCTTCAAATACTTGAGTCTGTACAACTCACAGATTTTAGACATATTCACCGGCAACTAGCCTGCTAGGTTTTAAAAAAAAACCTGATTCAATTCACCGGCAATTAGCCTGCTAGACTTAAAGTCCGAGTTATTTCACCGGCATTAAGCCTGCTGGACATAAAGTCCGAATTACATCACCGGCCTTAAGCCTGCTAGACTTTAAGCCTGAAAATTTCCATTTCACATATACAAAATACTTCCTCAAATAATCATTAATAACAAACACATATTCGTTGTATTCCATGTTCAATCATAAAAGAGTTTATAAATCATATTTTCAACTCAATTCAAACACTTATAAATTCTATAAACACACACATATATATTACTACTTAACTAAATTTAGTACAAGAACTTTACCTATATATATACACTTATTCGAAATTACCTATGCATATGCAATATACACACCTTTAATCCATCCCAAAAGTTATACATGAATGTACATGTATATGTTCGAATCTTATGTTTACATTTATAATTCTTATATCATCAAATATTTTCAAATAAAAACATAAACATATAGATATATATTCAATTATTCAAACAATGTATATATATTTATCTATATACCATTCGTAACTATATTTAATTCCAAAACTTATATAGGCATATATCCATATATTCAAATATGGTATACACATATATACCATTCATATTTCAAACTTATTCATTCAAAGTATTTTTAATTATAACTCAACGAAAATACAATAGATATACATACATATATATTTATTTAATAACATAAAATAGCTAGTAGACTTACCTCGGACAATGAAAAATCGAAATCGGACAATTATTCGACGACTTTAGCTTTTCCCCGATTTAACTCCAATTTCTTTGGTTCTTGATCTAAATATATTCAAAATGAGCTAGTTTAAATATTATCACATTCAATTTAGTCCAAAAACTCATAATTGGGAAAATTACCATTTTGCCCCTAACATTTACACTTTTTACAATTTAGTCCCTATTGCATAAAACACAAAATACACCAAATTTGCCCACACTATGCTAGGGCCGAATATTCATAGACTTTATACAAGTTCACACATTTCTTTTATTTCACATTTGAGTCCCTCAAAATTTTATTTTCACAATTTAGCCCTATTTACTCAATTTCACCAAAAATTCAAAGACAAAACATGTTAATCTAACACCTATCTTTCATATTTCATCAACTAACATCAAAAATCACAAATTACCATCAGTGGAAAAACACAAAATAATCAACAATTACAAAATTCAAGCATGGGTCTTGTAGTACACAAAACAACGATATCAAAAACATAAAAATTATCAAAAACAGAAACCAAAACATACCTTAATGTACAATAGAAATGCTGAAACCCTATGAAGCCATAGATGAGTTCTCCAAGCTTAATATTCAGCCAAGATGAAGAATGTTTTCATGTTTTCTTTACTCATTTTAATTATATGATATAATTTACTAATTTACTAAATTAACCTTATTATAATAAATATACATAACATATATATTAAGGACAATGTTGTCATATGCCACCCACTAACTATTTCTTGGTCTAATTGCATCTTTAGACCTCGCATTTAAAAAGACAATAACAAATAGGTACTTTTAAAATTTAACCTCTAAATTTTTTATTTTACGCGATTAAGTCCTTTTTATCGAATTGAGCCTTCAAACGATCAAATTTTCACATGAATTTTTCACACATATAACTTAACATGCAATAGACACTAAAAATAATATTAAAATATTTTTTGACTCGGAATCGTGGTCCCAAAACTACTATGTCCGATTAGGGGCAAATTTGGGCTGTTACAAGAATAATGTTGTAAAATCCGCTATAAAAAGCCTAAAAATCAATTGTAAAAAGAGGGTTTTTAGAAAAAAAAAAGAGGTAGATTCAGAAATAAAAAGAAAATGAAAACTTCAAGGTTATTTATTTTATTTTATTCTCTTTTTTTGTTTTGTTTAATTTCGAAATAGCATTGAATAAGAAAAACGAAGGTTTCTTATTATCTTTTTCGCTGTCGCCAGAGTGTACGGGGCTGAGGGTTTGCACCAAAAAAATGGGAAACTTTTCAGTTTCTCGACCGCCGTCTACTGCGGCACCGACGCCGGCGACCGGCGGTGACGCGGCGGCGACCGGTGAACTGGCGGCGGGCTTCAAAGCTGGATTTGAAACCCTAGCAGAGAAAATGGAGTGTTTTAAATTTTTTTTATAATAAAATGGCAGAATGGGTTTTAAAACAAATTGTTGCTTTTATTAAGGGTACGAAACGACGTCATTTAGGGCCTGTTTCAGTGGCCTTACAACGTCGCCGTATAGGGCCACCCGTGCGCGACCCGATCCGCTCCATGGGGGATCCGCGTGTTTTCATTAAATGGGTTATTTATAACCCTGGTCCTTCCGCTTTTTTACACCTGTTTTAATTAGATCCTTTTTATTTGTTTTTATTTCTTTTAATTAAGTCTGATAATTTTGTTTTCATCACATTTGAGTCTCTAATGGAACTGTGTGTTTTGGAGGGTGGGAATTATTTCCCATCTAGTCACTCCTTGTCATGTGCATGTTCTATTGGGTCCTTATCATTTTATTTATTGCTGATTTGCCCCAAAATTTTGTTTTAAAGCTCAATTTAGTCCTTTTTGTTATTTTGGCTATTTCATTATTAAATTAATTAATTTAAATATTATTATTACTATTATTATTTTTCTTTTTTTGCTTATTATTATATCATTAAATTAATTAGTTTCGAATTTTTATTTCTATCATAGTTCTTTTTATATTTATTTACTTAAATATTTTAAATACATTTATTTATTGTTTTATTTACGTATATCTTTTTATATATTTTTAAACTCTAGAAAATTTATAATTCGTATTATTATTAACATTATCATTGTCACTATATTATTATATTAATTATTTTTGCATTATTATATTTCTTTTTATTTATTTATCTAAATATTTTGAATACATGTGTTTTATTATGTCATTTTATTTATTTATATTCGTTCATATAATTTTTAATTTTTAGATTATTATTAGTATTATTATTAATACCATTATTATTATTATTCTTAAATTGTTTTATACAATATTTATTTGTTTATTTTTACAATATTAAGTCTTTAGCTTTAAATTCTTAGTTCGTCATCCTTATTATTTGCTTTTTCTAGCTTGTTTATTTTATTTTATTCTTCATATTGTCGTTCACATAAACACATTTATTGTTGTTCTGCTATGTATATTGGCTCCGTGATTCATTTTACGTTTTATTACAAAATCGTCACATTTTACCCGATACATTAAAAGTGTTGTTTTAAACAAGCAATATTTTGCATTTTGAAATTCGAAAAGTCGTTCCCTAACTTACGGGGTTTCGACTTTCTAAAAATCAAATACCCAAACATTTTTAAGCATAAATTTTTAATAATCTCGGGAATTAATAAAAGATCGTGTTCTAACTTACGGAATATGATCTTTCTAAAATCGAGATAATCGAATATCTTTCGAATAAGTAAATTTTTCGGCATTTATTCTAGTATCGGGAATTTAAGACATTGTATCCAAATTTACGAGACATAATTTTCTTTCTCGATTAACGTAAAATATGCCACTTTCTGGAAAATTTTTAGCATTTTAACAAATGATCGTATTTTGAATCTTTTCAAAGTTTCCAATTCTCGACACTAAGACACTAATTAATCAATTAGGTACCAATTTTGGGCGTTACGAGGGTGCTAATCATTCCTCGTACATAACCGACTCCCGAACTCGTCTTTCTAAATTTCGTGGACCAAAATCGTTCTTTTAATAAATCAAGTCGTTTATTAAAAACAACCACTTTTCGAGGTGACCCGATCACACCTCATCAAAAAAAGTTTGGTGGTGACTCCCTTATTCGTTTTCGTTTTTTTCAAAATCCAAGTCGACTCCCTCGTTTATCAAAAAATAGTTTCGACAGCTTGGCGACTGCACTGGGGAGTAGAATAAGAGAGTCAAGCCATGAGTTGATTATTTTTTGTATTTTTATCGAAAATTGAAAACTTGGTTTAAATGTACGATCCTTTCATTGCATTTCATTTTTATAGTTTGCGTCATTTTGCTATATTTACTTTATTTGTTCAAGTCTCTCGACATATTTTTGCATATTGCATTTGCATAACCGTTCGGTTATACCTTTTTAAGTGGGAGTGAGAAACTATTCCTTCGTGAGGTTTTCACCTCCGTGCAGGATAGTGGATCGCTTTTGGGATACATCCATACCTATGTCTTTGTGAGATTTTCATCTCCGTGCAGCCATAGGGAAATGTATTCCCCTGAATTGAACTCGGTCCATATGAGCCTATAATGGGTGAGGATCGAGAAATCTACTGGTTCAGGTACCTTTACTTTAGAACCGAACCGCATATAGTGAGCCCTAAGAGCCCACCCTAGGTAGAACCACGCCAAACCCCTAGTGGTCATCCAAATAGGTGCTCTTTTTGTTATTTATGTCTTTGTACTAACTTGTTTCCTTTTGTTTTGGTTATGATTGCATTGCATTTTCATCATAGAAAACAGGTGTTAATTCACGCTCAGTTGTAAATAGAGAGCTTGTCATGGGAAATAGATTTCTTGATAAAGTGGAAGACAATGCGGTCGTCTGAATATGGTCCGAGAAAATGTAACGAGGGAAGGGTGATAGTCTGATGAATGAGTACACAAATTTACTTCGTTGCCCAAGGATTCAAGCTGACAAAGATTATTCGAGAGCCACCAACGTTCCAACTTTCTTAAAGAAGCCAACGAGTACTACGAGGATGAGTGAACAATAAGTCATGACTCGGATCAAGAAGATAGATGAGACACCCCTTTGAAAAGATAACAAGATTCGATCTTAACATTTGGATATGAGAAAAAGGATCGATGTCTTCACTTTGAGTATTAGGGCAAGGCCGTATACGTAAATATCCGTTTTATGTAAAGAGATTTATTTTCTAGTAAAGTTATTCTAATAGAGTTGAATCAGAATCAATGCCTCTTTTTACATTCATTCCATTCATCTACATTACATTTCATTGCATGCATTAAATTTCACAAAAATGACCTAATTAAACGAAACTATTTCTGTTAATCTGGAAACCAACAAGAGTGAACCAACCGAACATCGCTACGGTACCCGCCGCAAAGCCAAAGAAATGAATCAAATATTAGAAAGATTAGAACAAATACATAAAGATATGCAAGATCAGTTGCGAGCGCAACTGCAAGAACAGTTAGCGAAACTACAATAGGAGATGATAGATCAGATACTGGAATCCCAAAGAAGCATGATGAACCAATTAGCACAGTTACTAGCGGGAGTGCTTGAAAAAGGGAAAGGCCCAGTGGTCAATAGTGGGGAGATAATGAAACCCTCATCTATCCCCCAGGTTTTACCCCAATAAGCGTCTAAGCTCAACCATAAGCGCATCTACAAGGGACACCCGTTACTATAAGACCTCAACAATATCAAACCGGTACCTCGGTACCAATGAACTACCCAACAGGTTCAGGTTCTAATCTAGGGGACAATCCAACTAATCCTGTAGTTCCTGATCTAGACGAAATGGCAGAAATAGACAAAGCAGAGGTGGAACTGCCAAAACAACTCGAAGATCGGTACAGGTGTTTGGAAGAAAAACTCAAAGCAATGGAAAATACTGATTACCATTGCGGGGTTGACGCCAAGGATCTGAGTTTGGTCTCAGACCTAGTACTCTCGCTGAAATTCAAGACTCCAGAATTTGAAAAATATAATGAGACTAGTTGTCCTGAAACTCACATCACGGTGTTCTGCCGAAGAATGACAGGATATGTTAATAACAACCAATTATTAATTCATTGCTTCCAAGATAGTCTGATTGGATCAGCTGCCAAATGGTACAACCAGCTGAGCCGTGCCAATATCCACTCATGAAAGGACTTGGCACGGGCTTTAAAGCAATACAGCCATGTAACAGACATGACACCTGACAGAATTACATTGTAGAATATGGAAAAAAAGTAAAGTGAGAGCTTCAGGCAATATGCCCAAAGATGGAGGGAGGTAGCAACACAAGTCCAACCACCTCTTTTGGAGAAAGAAACCACGATGCTTTTCATCAACATTCTGAAAGCAACATTCATTAACCTTATGTTTAGAAGCGCTACAATGAGCTTCTTACATATAGTAATGTCTGGTGAGATGATTGAAAACGCAATAAGAAGTGGAAAGATAGATGCGGGGAAAAGCGTCAAAAGATCAACCCCAAAGGACAAGGAAAATGAAGTGAATAACCTGAGCATGTATAATAAAGGGTATCCCAAATCAGTCACTGTAGGCCAGCAGAGAGCCGTAACTACTGGCTATCAAAGCATTTCAAGGCAAAAATCTAACTCAAAGCCAAACACAGAAAGACTCCAGTTCACACCCATCCCGATGACATATAGAGAGCTGTATCAGAATCTATTTGATGCGTATGTGGTATCTCCGTCTACTCAGAACCTGTGCAACCTCCTTTCCCGAAATGGTATGATGCGAATGCCCAATACGAATACCACCCGGGAATAACATGACACTTAATTGAAAACTACACTACATTTAAAAAGTTAGTTGAAAGGTTCATCAAGATGGTTATCGTGAAGTTTGACGATCCATCAGGACCTAATGTGGCAGGAAATCCATTACTCAGTCATCCAGACCCAAGGGTAAACGCGATAATTGAGAATGGAGGAAATATAACCAAAACCAATGTTGCAGAAGTAAAAACCCCACTGAAATGGGTTTTGAAACAAATGATAGACATGGGATTAATTATTCAGAATTCAGAGAGACCAAAAGGGATGAGGAGCTACTGTGAGTTTCATGCTGAAGGAGGTCATGAAATCCAAGAGTGCGCTGAATTCAAAGCTTTGGTGTAAAGCCTAATGGATAATAAAGAGTTGGAATTCCTTGAAGAAGTCAAAGACCCGGAAATAATGTTGGGGAATTTGAACTTTAATGCGGTATCTGAAGTGAGAGCCGGATAAGAGAATTTATGAGGCATCTGTCCTTACACACCTGGGAGTGTTTTGAATAATGGGACTGTGGAAGAGATCTCTGTATTTTTTAGAGCTGATCTAGACTAATGTCCAAAACACGCTTAACTCTAAGCCTAGAAGCAATAAGAATCCTTTTGTGAGATAGACTTATATCCAATATCTTTATTTCAATAAAATGCATATTTGTTTCTCACTTCGAGCAAATATTATTTTATTGTTTCCATTTCATTCATAATCATACTATACATATAAATATTTTTAGATTCTTTTATTCTTTGAATCTTCCTTCGTCCCTATAACAGGTCTCTAGATATCAATGATATGAGCGACACTACTATTGACTCAGAACCTCCTTGTGAGCAAGATATGTGTAATTTTATTTTTCATTTATTTTCTAGAAATAGAACCATAGAAAACTTGGCTGGCAATTTTATTTTATTTACCTATCTCATTATATATCTATTTTATAATTTTTTATAATATTTATATTATGTAATGTTATAATTGTGATATATATATGAGATGATCTACAGTTGATCGTTTAAAAAATAAGAAGTGTGGTAATGAGAAAATACATGTCTTGAACTGTTCCATTCACTTATTTAGGTTATTCAATAACTGTGAGAAGTGTGGCAATGAGAATGTGCATGTCTAGGATTGACTCTAGCTAGGAAATGTTTGGTTTTTAAGCGATCAAATTTGACTCATCTCCCTTTCCCGGGACCCTACCTGGTGCATGATTCATATTCACTTTTTTCGATTTTCCCTTAAAAGAAAAACTGTGGAAAATCAAAATTGTTTGTTTGTATGATTGATAGTTTCTTGTGAATGAATGTGAATATTATAAAATTGTCATAGCATGCCATGCATATATTGGAAGCATGTCATTTAGATTAGGTGAGAATTCCACTAGGACTACTGTATGATCATTCTTGAAATTTGTGATAAAAAAACCTTGCATGTTTTTAAAATATTGAGTGGGAGAAGGTCCTTGAAGAAGACCTACAACCGCCATTGATGGTCTCTAAGTGATAGCTTGATAAAGTTTCGAGTCGGTTCTTACCCTAGCCACACCCCAGGTAAACTTTGTCATGTGGGTTCACTAGATGAGATTCTCTTTTAAAGACAACTAATCATGCATGACTTTCAGAGAGATTGTCCCAAGGTGACTAACAAATGAGAGCATGTTCATGATAGGTGTTGATTCAATGGTTACACACTCAAGATCATTTCTTATTAAATAGTTTCCCAAGAAATAATATTTAAGCTAGAAATGATGGCAAAACGTTAAACAGTACTTAGTTCGTGTAGAGTCTTGAGAATTAAGATTCACGGACTAATTGGATGTAATCCATATTCTTGCTAGTTAATCATGGGACCCAAGGCAACATAGTTGATTGGTGTGAGAATGATCGTAAAAACAGAAAAATATTTTTTCGAGGTTTTAGTACAAGACGCATGTATCATACTGTAATCTTGATATGTTGCTGAGATGAAAAAGATTTGCTTAATATAAAGATAGTAATTAGTGAATCTTTATTTTTTTCAGGTTCAACATGTCTCTTACTTCCCTTATTAGCATTCTTACTGAGAATAAATTAAATGGGGATAACTTTCAAGAATGGAAACAAAATTTGCGTATAGTTCTCAGTTGCGAGAAACAAAAATTCGTTCTTGACGAAACGTGCCCGCTTGAAACTCAGCTCAAAGCGAGAAATCATTGGAGAGATTCTGACTCGATTACTCGATGTTATATGTTAGCGAGAATTTTCGTACTACCAAAGAGATCATGACAAATTTGAAGGATTTGCTCAGAGGTCAAGTCACATTAGCTCGACAATCTACTATTACAAATTTGATGAATTCTCAACAGAAAATCGGTACTCCAGTCAAAGAACATATGGTTAAGCTTATGTGATACTTTGTGAAAGCGAATGACAATGGGGCTGAACTAGACATGAACACTCAAATTGAAATACTGTTTAAATCCTTAACCAATGAGTTTGCTGGTTTTAAGTCCGCTTACAACTTAGGGAATAAGACGCTTACCTTGACTCAACTTATGAATGAAGTAAATCCTATGAGTTGATGCTGAATGGTGGTAAGTCAGTTCAAGAGAAACCTTAAACAAACTTAGTTGTGGGACCCTTGTCCTCTAAGGGGAAGCAGAAAGCTAAAGGAAGGAAGAAACCGATTAAGTTTTCAGTTCCACCTCGTGTGGATAGGAAGAAGGCTAACAAGTTAAAAGACCCCAAAAAGATCAAATGTATGGAACTACAAGTCAAAAGACCCCAAAAAGGCTAACAGGAAAGGGCATTTCAGATCAAACTACAAGGAGTATTTTGATTACTTAGTCGAAAAGGGAAAATGTATGGAACTCGTTGTGGTTGAAGCTTGCTTAGTGGAAGAATCAATTGACAACTTGGTTATTGATTTTGGAGCCACCAACCACGTATGTGTTTCTTTATAGGGGTTTAGCGCAACAAGAAGTCTGCGTGACATGAGCCTCTCGTTGCGGACATGAGATAGGAGTTATGTTTCAGCTGAAGCAGTGGGAGAAGTTATTTTACACTTTTATAATTTTAAGAAGATTGTTTTAAGGAACGTGTTTTATGTACCTCATCTTAAGAGGAATTTAATTTCTGCAGCATGTTTATTTTATGACGGTTATACCTTGACATTCAATAAATGGATTAATATTCACAGAAATTGTTCTTTAATCTGTAATGGATGGATGAAAAATAATATCTAATTTATCAAACCAAATAACTACTCGACGCTTCAAACTGAAATAATGAAGAAAAAACTTAAAACTTCTCACTTTAATGAGAGGTACTTATGGCACTTAAGACATGATCATATTAACCAAGAAAGAATCACTAGACTTGTGAAAGATGATCCTTTAAATATGCTTAAGAAAGTTAGTCTTCCACAATGTGAATCTTGCTTGGACGGTAAAATGATAAAAGTTCTTTTATTGTGAAAGGTAAAATGGCCAACCAACCTTTAGAACTTGTACACACAAATGTATGTGGTCCCCTAAGCATCAGTGCCTGAGAAAGTTACGATTATTACGTGACTTTTATCAATGACTATTCTCGATATGGATATGTGTATCTAATGCACTGCAAAAGCGAAACCTTTGATAAATTTTGAGAGTTTCATGCGGAAGTAGAAGAACAATTAGGTTTATCCATAAAGAATCTTCGGTCTGACCGAGGTGGGGAATATTTGTCTGATGAGTTCCTAGGATACTATTGGGAAATGTGTCCATATTGTAGTAAACATGTAACTTTTTTCTATTTATTTGAATGATAAATAAATAAATAAATAAATAAATTTAATTTCACATTTTACTATTATGTCTTTTATATTTATGTCTTTTATATTTTGCACGCATAACGAAATTGTGATAAGCAAATATTAGCTCATTGATCATCTAAAGTTCAAACTGAAGATAAGTGGCAGTGTAAAAAATAGTTACATTGCGACCAAGACGACTTACTTTAGTAGATAATTTAAATGAGTCTGTAATCCCGTAAAAGAATCAAAGTGAGCATTTGACTCAAATACTAAGAAGGATTATTATGTCGTCTAGAATTCCAATTGGGGAGATGGTTAGTCTTGGCTATCGAAGCAGTTGACTCAGCGAGTAGAGACGTAGATGCATTCATTAGTAGAATGATACATTTGACTGGACCCAAGATGAATTAATTCTGAATCCGTTTGTGAATTAATTCACTGTATTTGAATTAGAAGAAAATTCTATGACTTTGAGAATAATTTAATTTAGTCGTTTTATTCAATTGTTAATTAAATTAGGTGGTCATAAGAATTGTTTAACTAGAGAATTTGATTAAAGAATTTTCTTAAAAAATTAATTTGGAAAATCTAAGTGATTTTTGGAAAAATTAATTTTGATCAAGTAAAATTAAATTAATCAAATCAATTAAATTTAATATGATATTTTTGGAAGTTAATTTTAAGTTAAACAATTGACCCAATGAGTAATTGAGCTTGAAAATTGGACCTGAGATCGTAAATTGGGCTCAGGAGCCCAAAACTGAGACAAAGACCCAAAAACTGGTTGAACCGAGCCCTATATGTGAAATCGGGCCGACAATCCAACTGGTGGCTAGACCGGACCGGTCGGGTCGTCATTGACCCGGACCAAACCGGTGACAGCCGGACTGGCTTAAGGTGCTTTAAGGGTATCGCACCTGCATCATTGAACACGACGGTGCCAGCAGTTTCGGCAATAGTGTCTTGGTGGCCGGTGACGGTTGGTCATCGGTGGTTAAGCAATGGAAGAGTTACACTCCTACTGGACTCTACCAGAGAATTTGATTTCAAATTAATTATTTCAAAAATAATATTATTTTAATAGTCGAATATTAAATTAAATTTAATACTTATCTTAATAGTGTTTATTAATTTAATATTAAAATGATTATCTGGAGATGTCACCGTAAATCAATTGAAAACCCGAAACTTGTTGAAATTATAAAAACAACATTGTTAATTTTTATTACGTAAAAATCTGGTTGTTTGAAGACATCTCTTTCGTATTTGATTTGTGAAATTATTGTTTGTTAACACTTTCCAAAATGTATAAGTTTGCAACGGAAATCTGTAGCACGTCAAATTTTGGAAAACACAAGTTGTTGTTTGAAAATCCAAAGTTTTGCGGTTAAAACGAATGTTGTCAAATAAAAAAAATGTTTAACCAAATTCAAACGGAAAACGAAACAAAATCCAAAACCCCAAACAATTCCAAAATGTCCAAAAACAGTCCAAAACCTACAAAACACGTTAATCCCAAATTAAAATAAATCTGATGGAACCAAAATATTATAACTGAGCTCTCGTCGCACCGTTCCACCTAAGCCTGAGGGTTAGCTGAAATAATGGACAACGGAAAGTGAGTTTCGAAACTCAGTGTGTAATATATTATATTATCAACAGAAATCAATCAAACAAATATATATATCAGAAGTTGAACATATTAGAGCAATATAGATGCAGTAATATAATCCTACTCCCATCCGCTACACACCAACTTTGACCATCGTAGCACACCATAAGGGCTATGAAACACCCATCCAACTCTACACACTGCTTAGTTTTCGGTATGACGCTTGCCAGAATATTTGCAGCTTAGCTGCTAAATCATTAGGCAAATAATCGTCGCGTGTATAGAAATAGATGTGGCTGTGCCACCAGTTACGACAAGTAATTAAATAGCCCACACTTCATCCAATACATAATCTCACCCAAAGGCGCATACAGAAATAAAAAATACCAAAAGTGTACATGTCATACATACTTAATATCATACTCAAGTCATGCTTATTGTACATTAGATCATACATAACACTTTTCAAATCATACATATCACATGACGGGTTGTACTTATCATATATCATATCAAACATGCATTCATATATCTTATTTTACAATATCAGAGGGTTAGAATTCATGTTTTATAGCTTAATTGATCACATACCGACCCTATGGAAGGCCTATGTTCAATCCAAACGATGTTTATGGCCCTAGGGAAAAATTCAAAATTTTGGGCCCATACGGCCTCACACAAGCCCGTGTGGCCCACACGATCTAATTGGCATTTACCGTGTGGCATAACAAATTTTCACATAAGCTGTGGCACAACTTTTCACATGGTAATGTGTCACACACGGCCTACCACATGACTGTGTGGCATTGACAGTACAGATTTTCAGCTTTTACAGTTTGCTGATGTTCGGGTTATTCGTTACACACCTGATAAGATTTTGGTACGAAAGCAACCACGAGACATCCAATGCCTAAAATCTACAATTAATCGTCCCAAATCAGTCCCAATCATCAATTTCACCAAAATAATCCACTCGACTACAAAGCAACATAGGCAATTCTAACACGAAAAGCGAACTCTTAGGCTTCAAAAACTTACCCAAAAACTCGCAACAGCTTCCTAACACAACTAAGTTGTAGTAGGATAATCCTGAGTTTTTTGATTTTCACCTAAACACAAAAGATCTCCCAAAATTAATCCCTCGCTTTAAGAAGATAGGGAAATAACATTCCCTAAAATTAACAAAAATCAACGTAACCATTTACTCTAAAATACCCCAACTTAAATTCACAAGAAATCAAGAATTGAAGCACCATCAATCCGTAAGAAAATATCAAAATAAAAGGAAAAAAACTAAAAGTTGAATGAAATAGTGGCAAAGATCAAAGAAAGAGAAGAAAAGAATGAAACAAAAGAATAGGAGGGTTGGGATAACGTGAAAAGTGGGGAAAGAAAATCTTTTTAATTTTTTTAAGATAAAGAAAAATAAAATCCACAACTTATCTCAACTAACCTACTAACCTTATAATTATCCAATAGTTTTTTTTAGAGTTCAATTTCAACCCAAACTCCACTAGCTGAACATCTCACAAAGTCATTAGCAAAAACAAAATACTTCCACCTGCAATGTCGGGATTCAAACTCAAGACTAAAGGGTAAGCTAACACCTTACCACTGAACTAATAGGTTCATTCTGTCATGAGTTGACCGAAAATAATATTTAAGCCAAACAAAGAGGGATAAGGCCAAGAAAAAAAATAATTGGATTTTCCAAAAAGAATGTAACTTGAACTCAAGACCTCAAACACAGAATTAAAGCCCTTAGCCACTGAAATAGATATTTAATTATGATAAAATCTAACAAATCAGATATTCAAATTTTGGGCCATTACAACTCTCCCCCTAAAAGAAATTTTCACCTCAAAATTTACCTAGTTTAAATAGATGCGAATATTGTTATCGAATTGAGTCCTCAAGTTCTCAAGTGGCTTCTTCAAAGCCGCGATTCCGCCACAGAACCTTAATCAAATGAATGATCTTCCTCCTCAAGACCTTAATGTCTTGATCCATAACCTGAACCTACTCCTCCTTGAATTTCAAATCTGGTCTCACCTCAATCTCCTCAACAGATACAATGTGAGATGGGTCAGATCGATATCGCCTCAACATGGACACGTAGAACATATCATGAATACGATCCAACTCTAGAGGTAACTCTAATTGATAGGCGATCGGTCCCACACGTTTTAGAATCTAATACGACCCAATAAACCTAGGGCTCAACTTACCCTTACGTCCAAACCGAAAAACTTTCTTCCACGAAGATACCTTAAGAAAGACTTAGTCACCCGCAAAATACTCGATATCTCTTTTCTTCAGATCTGAATAAGACTTCTGTCTATTAGAAGCTGCCTTCAGACGATCTCAAATCAATCTAAACTTGTCCTTAGTATCAAAAACCAACTGATGACCCAAAACCCGTCTCTCTCAACTAGTCCAACACAAAAGGGTACGACACTTATGACCATACAAAGCCTCGTAAGTTGCCATTCGAATATTGGATTGGAAATTGTTATTATAAGAAACTCAACCAGTGGCAGAAACTCCTCCCAACTATATTAGAATTCGAGCTCACAACTCCATAACATATCATCCAGTAACTAAATCACTCTCTCAGATTGTCTATTTGTTTGAGGATGGAATGAAATATTGAAGTCCAATTGAGCACCTAGAGCCTCATGAAGTTTCTTTTAGAACTGAGAAGTGAAACGAGGGTCTCTATTAGAAATAATCGAGACTAGAACTCCATAAAGTTTAACGATCTCAAAAACATACAACGTAGCCAGTTTCTAAAGGAAATAGTCTGTCATGACAGGAATAAAATGAGCAGACTTGGTCAAACGATCCACGATGATCCAAATAGAATCCTTCTTAGTGGGTGTTAAGGGCAACCCACTAACGAAGTCCATAGTCACTCGTTCCCATTTTATAGAGGAATCTTAACGGGTTGAAGCAAATCCAAAGGTAGTTGGTTTTAGCCTTAATTTGCTAGCATGTCAGACAACGAGAGACGAAATATGTTACTTCCCATTTCAAACTAGGCCACTAGTATAACTCTTAGATATCCCGATACATCTTATTCCCTTAGGGGTACATAGAATAATGGCTACTATGCACTTTTTGCAGAATAGATTGCCTCAAATTAGAATTACTAGGCACAAAAACTTGGCTTCAGAAACACAAAACCCTATAACTGTTCAATCGAAAATCAAAAGTACTACATTCCTTAACTTAATGAAATCGCAGAACCAAAGAGTCATCCCCAACTGTTTAACCCGAATCTGATCAATCCAAGTCGACTTAACTTGCAACTTAGCTAACAGACTCCCATCATCGAATAGACATAGGCGAGCAAACATCGCCCTCAAATTAGACATTGCTCTACGACTAAGAGCATCAGCTACCACATTGGCCTTACTAGGATGATACTCAATAGTACAGTTGTACTCCTTAAGCAACTCTATCCATCTATGTTGCCTAAGGTTCAACTCCTTTTGAGTAAGGAGATACTTGAGGCTCTTGTGATCAATGTAAATGATACACCTCTCACCACATAAATAGTGCCTCTAGATTTTTAATGTGAAGACAAATGCAACCAACTTTAGATCATGTGTGAGATAGTTTCCTTTGTGTGACTTAAGTTGTTGGGGTGTATAAGCCATTACCTTAACATCTTGCATTAGAACACAACCCAATCTAACATGAGACGCATCACTATAAACTACAAATTCTTTGCCAGATTTAGGCTGCATCAGTATGGGAGCCTAAGTCAAAACAGATTTGAATTTCTCAAAGCTCGATTGCTGCTCATTAGTCCAGATAAATGGTGCATTCTTAAGCAACAATTTAGTTAGATGAGCTACGATAAGCGAGAACCCCTCAACAAATCTTAAGTAATAATCCGCTAACCCAAGGAAGCTACGAATATCCTCAACGAATGAACCTAAAAAAGTCGAATCTTGCACAAAATCCAAAATACCCTCACACCTTTTTTGAACTAACTTTTCGGCCTTAAGAGTGGAGATCTCATTGGATAGGTAATCTTGAAGCTCACCGATCATAACAACCTCCAAACCATCCTCAGATATCAGAATCACCCTTTTAGTAGCACAATCCAAGCTAACTCAATGCTCTACGAGCCAGTCCATCTCTAGAATTAGATCAAATTCTCTGAATGGCAGTTCAACCAGATTAGTCGGAAACACAACCACTTGTGTCTCAAGCAGAACTCTCTTATAAAACCTCATCAGAAGTGCTATCAACAACAATACTCAAGTTCACAAAAACAGTGCTAGCTATATAGGAGTGTGTTGAACATATATTTATCAATGCAAAATATGGTAAAGAATCAATGAAAAACATACCAGCGATAACATTTACGGTGTCTCTGTCCTTGCAGCGCCTAGCCGCATAAACCAAAATAGGTTGTCGAGCCTTTTCCTGATTTGCACATTTGTCCAGTGCTCTTTGACCTCGATCTAAACCATTACCACCTCTGGCCTACCCACAGCCCCTAGGTGGCTATTGAACTGTTCGTTCAGGCTGAACTAAACCCGGAGCTGGAGCTTGCACTTGAGTAGAGCGGAGTGGACAATCCCTGATACGGTACTCCATTGACCCACAACGCAAGCAAGCTCCCAACCTCCTCTAACATTTGCTTGAATGGCGTCTACCACAATCTCCACATGTCTGACCCACAATAGGAGCAACATGTGCCTCAACTTTCAAAAGCATATCAAATCTGCCCCGTTTCTTAACCCGCTAGACAGAGCTAGAGGGCTCCAAATCCCTCTTAGTCTTACATTTCTATTTGTCCCTCTTTTTGCACACAGTGCGCTTAACCTCCTCAGCAATCTTTGCCTTGTCCATCAAGATGACAAAAACTCACCCCCTCTACAGATCTATCAGAACCTTAAGGTCATATTTCAACCCTTTCTCGAAATGGATACACTTATCGTAGTCAGTCGACACTAGCACACGAGTATATCTACTCAATTTCAAAATCTCAGCCTTATACTCAGCCACAGTCCTATCCCCCTGAGTAAGGCCCATAAACTCGCGTTTATGAGCCTCTACATAACTCACCCCCACATACTTGCTCTAAAAGATGTTCTTAAATTGAAATTTGATCAGGTTGAATACCCTCCTCAATGGTCAACCACCATTGATAAGCTTCATCGCTAAGTAGAGACACTGCACCCTTTAATTTTTGCTCAGTGGTGCAGTCGATATCATTCATGATCCTCTCTATGGCCTCCAACCAATATTTGTCCACAGTCGAGATGACTCCAGTGATGCCTCTAAATAGTTTAACATCGTTGGATCGGAGTCATTCAATTACTGACCCTCGACTTCTAAATCTGGTATGAGGCCCAGCAACCCTGTCCGAAACCCTTAGCATGGCTTGGGACAATGTGTCGTCCCCAGCCGTTTGACTTGTATACAAATTAGGCATACTTCCCATCGAGGATGGCTCAGCTTGAGGCCCCTTTTGGCGCTCGTCGCTCCTACGGGTACCACTTCCACGAGTTTCACGTACATTCATTATATGTTTATCTATATTACAGAGTTTTATGTATCAATTCTGATGTTTATTAACATATATTTTATAATCAGAAAGTTATCAAAAGAATTTACAAAATTTGTGAGTTTCAGAAGAATTTACGAAAGTTACCAGCAAGTTCTAATAATTTCAGAGGGTTACCTGAAATAATGGACAACAGAAAGTGAGTTTCAAAGCTCAGTGTATAACATATCATATTATCAACAGAAATCAATCAGACAGATGTATATATATATATATATATATCAGAAGCTGAACATATTAGAGCAATACAGATGCAGTAATATAATCTTACCCCATCAACTACACACCAACTCTGACCATCCCAGCACACCATAAAAGTTATGAAACACCCATTCAGCCCTACACACCTCTTAGTGTCAGTATGAGACTTTTCAGAATATTTGCAGCTTAGCTGTCAAATCATTAGGCAAATTATTACAGTGTACAAAAATAGATGTGTTTGTGCCACCAGTTACGACAAGTAATTAAACTGACTACACTTTTTCCAATACATAATCCCACCCCAAAGGCGCATACAGAAATAACAAATGCCAAAAGTGTACATGTCATACACACTTAATATCAAACTCAAGTCATGCTTATCATATATCAGATCATATGTAACACTTTTCAGACCATGCATATCACATTACGGGTTGTACTTATCATATATCATATCAAACATGCATTCATTTATCTTATTGTACAATATCAAAAAGTGTCTAATTCATGTTTTATAGCTTAATTGATCACATGCCGACCCTATGGAAGACCTATGTTCAGTCCAAACGATGTTTACGGCCCTAGGAAAAAAGTCAGAATTTTGGACCCACATGCTCATGTGGCCCACACGACCCAATTGGCATAGATCTTATGGTGCAACAGTTTCGCACACGCGTTGCCAGACGACCTTTCACGTGGTCGTGTGTCACACACGGCCTACCATATGGCCGTGTGTTGTTGGCAATACACATTTTTGGCTTTCGCCGTTTGTTGATTTTCGTTTTTTTTGTTACACACCTGACACGATTTTGGTACGAAAGCAACCACGAGATATTCAATCCAAATCAGTCCCAATTTCTCAATTTTACCAAAATAATTCACTCGACTACAACGCAACATAGGAAAATCTGACACGAAAATTGAACTCTTAGGCGTTCAAAAACTTACCCAAAAATCCACAACAGCTTCCTAACACAACTAAGTTGCAAAAGGATAATCTTGAGTTCCTTGATTATCATCTAAACACAAAAGATCTCCCAAAATTAATCCCTCACTTTAAGAAGATAGGAAAATAACAATCCATAAACTTAACAAAAATCAACGAAACCACTTACTCTCAAATACCTGAACTTAAATTCACAAGTTATCAAGAATTGAAGCACCACCAATTCGCAAGAAAATATCAGAATCAAAGGAACAAAACCCAAAAGCCGACTAAAATAGTGGCAAAGATCAAAGAAAGAGATGTTTCTTTACTCGTCGATTGGTACTAACCAATCATACTGGTCGTCGAATAGCCGCTTGTAGCTCACTGGCAGAATTGTTTTTTTTTTTAAAACTTAACATCCTTGTGACTTAAATAAATATTTTTGAATAGTTTAGTGACTTAAATGAAAACTTTTGAATATTTTAATTACCATATTGTAATTTTTTTTGTTAAGTGACCAAAACAAAAACTTACTCATAATTTAGTGACTAATGATATAATTTACCCAATTAATAAATAAACCTAAAGTTTGATAACAATTTCTTAACTGTTAGATAAATTTAAATTATACATTTTTTACGTATTAAAAACAAGGGTTCAAAGCTATATGTTGGCATAAAAAACCAAAGTTCAAACTTAGTGCATTTCTCTAGGGATGACAGTAAAGTAGGGTGGGGAATATGTTGCTAAATTCACAACTACTTCTTAGTTGGCACATTTTGCTTCACCATCCACCCTGCTCCATTATGAATGTATAATCTTGAAAACCATTATCGTCTCTATGGATGTTAGACGCATCCACACCCAACCCATGCTACCCCATCCCATCCCTCTTGTTCCGCTTCAATTTATTTTTTGCTACTTATCTTTAAAATTTTCAATCTTTTTAAATGCAAGTAAATATTTAAACATAATTCTTTACAAAATTTAACATAAAACATATGAATTTTTTTTTATAATACACTATTACATTTTTCCCCTTTCAATAATTATATATAGGCAAAGATAAAATGGTAATTTCATGTAATGAAGTGGATGGGTCAGGGCAAGTAATTTTCATAACTGCTCCATACCCACTATCCAAAAACCAATCCACTCTGCGCCACCCACAACCACTTTTCAAAAGAAAACATCCATTCGATTTGGAGCAGATTGATTTGGGATCCAACGGGTGATTCGTGTTTTGCCATCCCCTAAGTTCTCCCACCTAATTTTTTATTTATATATATATAAAAAAAAGAGTTTTGAAAATAAGGGTAAAGTATAGAAATGGTCACTAAAGTATTGACTGTATTCTATTTTGGTTACTGAACTTTTAATTTTTCTATTTTGGTCGCTAAACTATTCAAATTCAAATTTTTTATTATCAAATGTTAACAACCATTTGAAAATTGACAGAAGTGCTATTGTGGGCTTTTTTTATTGGTCTAATAATAAATTTATCTCTCTAATATTTATACATTCTATCAAATTGATCCTAAAAAATTACATAAAAATATAAAAATTCTTAAAAGTTAAATTAATATTTCACTAAAATTATAAAGTATTTGCATGAGCCAATATTTCACTAAATTTTTTTGAAACATACTATTTTTATTTAATTTCTCATTTTTTTAAGTTTTAATTTCTCAATCATTAATACCACTTTCTTTGCTTTTTTAACATATCCATCACCTCCAAAAACAAATTATTTAAATGGATGAATAAAAATTGAAATTGAAACTGAAAATGAAAACAAATTTATTTGAAAATTTTATTTAAATCACTTGATTTAACCAAAAACTGAAATTTTCAAACATAGAACATTTTTCTTTAAGAAACAAATGAATGAAAATTAAAAATTTGTTTCAGTTTCAATCTCATTTAAAAGTAATGAAAAATCTCCATCCCAAAATTGATGAACACAAGCAAACCTTAGTTTTATTTTTTGCTTATCAATCAAAAACTCACAATATTCCTAAAGCAAAAGCACCGAAGATAGAAAGCAAACACTTCAAAAATTTCAAACCACTTGATTTAACCAAAATAAAAAGAAACCCATAATCAATCCTTCCATCAAAACGCATTTACTATTTTGTCAATCAAGCCCTTTATAATAACCCGTTGAGCATTGGTGTTAGAAGAGATAAAAAGACTCGGTGGCATGTTGGTTCGAAGTACTGTTAATTGGTAATTTTTTTTATTTTGGATTTGAAAAACTTATCTCCACCTTGGTTGGAAGAAGCCATTGGTGTTAACACTGGTATTTCAAGATTTTAGATTTGAAACATTATTGACGACATGATTGGAAGAACCCACCAGTGTTGACACAAGTAATGGGGGCTTTTAGAGATAGAAGAATGTTGGAAAAATTATAATTTTTCAGAAACTTTGAGGCATATTCTCGATTGGTAAAGGTAGAGAGCTCAATCATAAAATTATGGTTTTATATTCTACTCCATGAGACCTTTACAACGTTATATCATATGCTCAACATAGTTGAGTGATGAATGAGAAATTGATGCTCAAAGTAAGCTACTTGTGAATATTTGTTGAGGAAAAGAAAAGCGTAGATCCCACATAGGTTAAATACCAAGTGTGAGATGTGTATATATTTGAGAACCCACTTAAAATGTGATTGAATGATTAAGTTTGTAATCTTGCCTCACACGTAGGGGCGAGAAGGTGCAAATCCAAACCTATCGAGGTTGGGGCGCACCCGCACGACGTGGGTGACGCGAAATGTCTAAACCAGTTGGGCCCAAAATGGGCCTATGAATATTTTAGCCAAATAGGAAATCTTGATTTTATTTGATTCCAATAAATTTGATTTGATTTTAATCAAATTGATTTAATTGCTCATTTAATGCAGATTTTGTATCTTTATTCATGGATATTTCTAAAATTCCTCCATGTTGAATGCCTATAAAAGCCTAAGAATTCTTCAGAACTTTTTGGACAATCACACTCTCTCACACCGAGTTTATTTTGCTCTCCAAAATTCTTCTATTTATCTATCATATTTTCCAACGTTTCAGTGATAGAAAAAGACAACATTTGTTCATTGATCACTGCAGAGGTACTACTGCTTCAATCATTGTGTTGTTGTATCCTAGGAGACAGTCGATCAATATTTCTCCTAGTACCTTAGGAGCGGCCGAATTTGTCTTAAGGAAACTGTGTAAAACAAGCCTCAACATCTAGTAAAACTCGATTCTTCTTTTTGATTTTTGGTTTTCGTTATGTTATTTATTGGTTTTTCAGTGTTGTATCCTAGGAGACAGTCGACCAACGTTTCTCCAAGTACCTTAGAAGCGGTCGAATTTGTCTTAAGGAAACTATGTAAAACAAACCTCATCATCTAATAAAACTCGATTCTTCTTTTCAATTTCTGGTTTTCGTTATGTTATTTATTGGTTTTTCAGTGTTGTTGTATCCTAGGAGACAGTCGACCAACACTTCTCCAAGTACCTTAGGAACGGTCAAATTTGTCTTAAGGAAACTGTGTAAAACAGGCGTCAACATTTAATAAAACTCGATTCTTCTTTTTGATTTCTGGTTTTTGTTATATTATTTATTAGTTTTTCGTATCTGATAAGTTAAATATAAATTATTTAATTAATTTAATTTAATTTAATTTATATATCAATATTTGTTTATTTATATTTAAATATTTATTTGCTAATGTGTATTGTCCCAAAAAAAAAAAAGAGAACTTTGTTTGTTTCAGGAAAAGACAACAATGAAAACATACAAAATGTTTTTTACCTACTAGAAAGGAGAGCTTTATGACATTTTATTTTTATTTTTACCATTTTTTATATTTTATATATTCTTTTTAAAAATTTAATAATATATATTTTAATTTTAAATGCTTATTATTTTTTTTGAATTTTTAAATAATTTTCTATAGGTTTCTATATATTTTTAAAATTTTTTAATAAATTTAAATAAGTGATGATGTGGCATGCATGTGGATTGCCACGTCAGCAAAGTTAACGTCTTTAACTTTTTCATCCATTTTAAGGTGCTTTAATAAACAAATTTAGTTCAAGTGCTAAAAGAGACAAAAAAAAATTGTCCTTTTGTAAATGTTAAGGGCTAAATTTGTTGAATTTTTTAAAATTTGAACTAAAATGACAAATTTTGTAAATATTGAAGGCTAATTTTGTTGAATATTTTATATTTAGGATCAAATTGATAGAATGTGGAAACATTAAAGAGCTAAATTTGTTATTAGATTAAAAAAAGTCCACGTCAACACTTCCGTTAATATTCAAACGACTGTTAACGTTTGATGATGAAAATATTTGATTTTGTATATTTAGTGACCAAAATAGAATGCAGACAATACTTTAATTCTCATTATTGTACTTTACCCCACTCCACTATGAATGTATAATCTAGAAAACCATTGTCACCTTCAGGAATGTGGGTAAATATTTAACAGAATTGTTTAGAATTTTTTTTAGTAAAAATATGATGGAGTTCCCTATACTAAGTGTTAGATTGCATTTTGCCCCTTCTACTCAAAGAGTGAATAAATTAATCCATAAAAAATAAACTAAACTAGCCAATCATGAAAGTTTACAATCATTCTACCTCATTTATATCTATTTTTCAAAAGAAAACAAAATTGAATTCATTTTGAGCGAATCGATTTAGAATAAAAAAGAAAACAAAAGTTTCCCCCACCCAATTTGCTATTTATAATATTGTAAATCACGAGGGTTCACCTCTCATTCTCATTGAAAGTACTAAAGCAGCCAACAAACTTTGAGTGGTTTTGTTTTAAAACCCATAGATTTGCCCACAATAATCATCCTATTTGGTAAGGAAATAAGTTTTATTTTCGAAGAATTTGCATTAAGAAGCCTGACCTACCATTGGTCTCCCAAATTAATAGAAACTGGTAATTAATATTTTTCAACCTTTGTAATAACCATTCCAACATAATTCTTTAAGATCATTATGTAAAGTTATCATATTTTCAATTAATATGTTAAAAATATCAATAAAATTATCGACAAGTAAATAAAACACGTAAAGGTTTTTTTTACAGAAACGACTTGCCTAGGCGAATAGACCAAATGTCAAAAAATTGGATCAACCTCTGTATTGATGGTGTAGCTCAGGTAGATTCTGGAAAGACTGCAGAGGGAGGAGTCCTATGAAATGATGAGTGGATTATGAGATATAATAGATATTTAGGTATATGTTTCATTTTTTATGCTGAACTGTGAGTATTCTTGATGGTTTGGTTTTCATTTTATTCAAGATAAGCGATATATTGAAATGATAGTTTAAACGGATAGTTTGGAGACAGTCAAGGCCATTCAAAGATCTTCTTTGAAGACTTCAAGCTCTGCCCTTATTAGACATATTCATCATCTTTTGGCGAATATAAGACTGTGGAATATGCAACACATTCCTAGGGACTATAATAAATTATTGACTGCATAGCCAAAATAACATTTGATTCAAACTAGAGTCTGAAGGTGTTTAAAGAGATTCCAAGGGAAGTGCTAGCTATTTCCCTGTTGCTCAAGCAAAAGATAATCTTCCTCAAATAATTCTTTTGTAATTAGTTCTTTTTCCAGCTTGTTTCATTGTACCCCAAAAAAAAAGGTAAGCTAATTATAGATAGGTTTTTGTTTTGGTCATTTAATTAAAAAAATTACAATTTGGTCATTGAATTATTCTAAAAAATTTATTTAAGTCATTGAACTATTCAAAAAAATTTTATTTTAGTCATTGGACTGTTAAATTTTTAAAAAAAGTTTCGGTAGCGAGCTCCAAGTGACGATTCAATAACTGGTGCAGTGAACTAGTACCCATCGACGATTAAAAGAACATACCTTAGATCCAAGTCAATCTAATAGCCAGTGTTGGAGATCGGAGAAAAAATTTGTTTAAATTTTGATTCGTAAATTAGTGATATCCAAAGCTATTCCATGAAAAAAAAATCAACTGTAAAAGAGAATGGGAAAGAAAACTTTCGATTGGTTCAGGTAGTGCTCATAGATAAAGCCATTTAGTATCAATTTTATCAATCTAGTGACTTAAATGAAAACTTTTGAATAATTTAGTGACCAAATTGTAACTTTTTTTAATTAAGTGACTACAACTAAAACTTGTCAATAATTTAGTGACTAATGGTGTTGTTTATCTTAGTAATCATCCATGATATTTTAATAAAACTCAACTTGTAATTAACAAATTTCTTAGTAATTAAATTGAATATTATAAATGCAAAGTTTTAGAGCACCAAACATTTTAAATTATGCATGAGTTGCTTTTCATTCCTCTAAATTGTTTTCCTATCTCTCTCTTTCTTATTTTAATTAATATATGTTGCTCTACAACTATCATTGTAAATGATGAAATTGAAAACCACCATTTGGACTACCCACAGTTTCATGAAGTTGGTGGAAAGATTACAAAAGAGCTTATTAATTGATTATTAATGGTAATAGTATACATGCAACTTGCTTACGTGTTGTGGAATTGGCATTGCATCGGCCATGCACGCACGTCATAATTTAGCTTACCTACCAGCAAAATTGAAAGAGAAAAGGAGACTACCCATTGGAAGGAAGGAGGAAAAAGAAGAATCATTACATCAGCAAATCTTTTCATATTCCCCCAAAACGAAAATCCCTTCCCACCCATTCTTTATACCTTCATGCTTTAATTTGATATTAAAAACTTAGCAGCATTCATTATCATTAATTCTATTATATCCACTTCCACAAATGTGGATTTTCTTTTTCATTATTGATTTTGCATTACATCATATCGAATCATCACATCACTTCAGGAACTTTCCAGCCTTCTTCACTATTATTATACTTCTCTAAGTTTGGAATATTTCTCTATATTACAATGTTCATTTGCTAGTTGAAAGAATACGAATAAAATTATTAAATTTGAAAAATATGAGACTTGACATATTTTTCAATTTTACAAATGTTAATCTTTTTATGTATTATATTATTTATATCATATAAAAATTAAATATATAATACTATAATATAAATTTTAAAAATTATATAAGTTGTTTATGCTTAAAAAATTAATAAAATAACTACAAAAATAATAAAATATTAAATAAAAATAGCATGTATTACAAAAAAAATTACAAGTCTAAATAGGCTTGAGTTAATAATTTACATATATAGGTAGACCATGACAAAATTCGAGGCATTTTCTTTTTGTGTCGACCAAACTTAAGCAACTACATATGCTGTTACTATCATATATTTATCCATCTGGTCTAAATCTAGCCTGGCATGATTCAAATTTAGCTCAACCTAACTCATAGACATCTCTAAAGCTTATATATCTTTTTTTCCTACATTACCAATCAAAACAAAATTTTGGGATAAATTCATCGTGAAATCCCTAGCTTGCAAAATCGTGGATTCTCTTAGACCTTCGCCCTTAGAGGGGCACCCCCTCAACACGATTTAGGTTGGCCTATCTCTTAAACCCGCTTCTAAGTCTTCACACCCTCGCATTTTAGCTACAAAAAGGATGAGGAATGTGGAGGATGAACATGCTACTAAAATTGAAGAATTGGCCACAAGTCTCTTTTTCATTTTGATGGGTGTAAAAACACTCAGAGGAAAAATTCTGTTATATTGCTACTGCTTTAGTTTACAGCTTTATAAAGAGAAAAATAATCATTTTAAAGGAAATAAATCCTAATCCCTAAGAATCAGTAATTGATATCCTAATTTCCTAAGAATCAGTAACTGAGATTAGTTTCTATTTACAAGAGATCACAACAGATTTCTATCCTTAATTAAAGGGATTCCAATACCATCAGATTTCTATCCTTAATTATAGGGATTCCAACACTCCCCCTCAAGTTGGAGTGTAGATGTTAATCAAACCCAGCTTGCCACTAAGTTCTTCAAACATGTTTCTGTTCAAACTTTTGGTTAACATGTCTGCAACTTGTTGTCTAGTAGGTAGGTAGATGATGCATGCTTCTCCTAAGTGTACTTTTTCTTTTATAAAGTGACGATCTATTTCCACATGTTTGGTCCGACCATGATGCACAGGATTATGTGCTATGCTGACAGCAGCCTGGTTGTCACAGTACATCTTCATAGGTTTGGTAAAAGGCACTTTTAGTTCTCCCATAAGTCTTTGTATCCAAACTCCTTCGCATATACCATGAGATAGTGCTCGATACTCTGCCTCTGCACTGCTGCGTGCTACCACAGATTGTTTTTTGCTCCTCCACGTCACGAGATTACCCCAAACATAACTACAATAGCCGCTTGTAGAGCGTCTATCATTAACAGAACCTGCCCAGTCTGCATCAGTGTAGACTTCCACGCTTCGGTTGATAGTCTTCTTGAAGTACAGGCCTTTACCAGGAGTTCCTTTTAGGTATCTTAGTATTCTATATGCAACTTCCAGGTGCTTCTCCCTCGGGGCATGCATATACTGGCTAATAACACTCACACTGAAGGCTATGTCTGGACGGGTGTGAGATAGGTAGATGAGCCTTCCTACTAGACGTTGATATCTCCCCCTGTCGATTTCTTCTCCATCCTCATTAGTTCCCAATTTGAGGTTAAACTCCATAGGAGTTTCGGCTGGTTTGCTGCCCATCAAACCAACTTCCGACAGTAGATCAAGAACATATTTCCTTTGGGAAATGAAGATACCTTTTTTCGACCTTGCTACCTCCATACCAAGAAAATATTTAAGACTCCCCAAGTCTTTATGTTCAAACTCTGTACCAAGAAATTCTTTCAATCTCAAAATTTCGCTCGAGTCATTTCCTGTTATTATTATATCGTCAACATAAACGATAAGGATGCAGCATTTACCCTCTTCCGAGTGCTTGTAGAACATGGTGTGGTCTGCCTGTCCTTGAATGTAATTTCTGCTAGTCATAGCTTTTGCAAATCGGCTGAACCACGCTCGTGGAGATTGTTTCAGCCCATACAAGGACTTCTTCAACTTACACACTTGGTTATTGTTTTCTTCAAACCCTAGTGGGAAATCCATATACACCTCCTCATTTAATTCCCCGTTGAGAAAAGCATTTTTTACATCCAATTGAGTCAAGTGCCAATCAAAGTTGGCAGCAAGAGATAGTAGGACCCGAACGGTGTTTAGCTTGGCAACTGGTGCAAACGTCTCGTTGTAGTCGAGACCATAAGTTTGGGTGAATCCCTTAGCCATAATTCGAGCTTTGTATCGGTCAATACGGCCATCGGGTTTAAATTTCGTAGTGAAAATCCATTTGCACCCTACGGTTTTTTTCCCTTTAGGCAGATCCGAGACTTCCCATGTTTCATTATTTTTGAGGGCCTTCATTTCTTCCATCACGGCTTGTCTCCACTCAGCTGATTCAAGAGCCTCTTCTATATTTTTTAGAATTTTTACAGAATCAACATTAGTCACAAAAGCTTTGTAAGACTTAGATAAATTTCCATAGGATACAAACCGAGAAATAGGATGTTGAGTGCAGCTCCTTGTACCCTTTTGAACTGCAATTGGAAGATAGATGGATGGTGACGGAGGTGGGACTTCTGCTTCAGAACAGTCCTCGGTTGGAGATGTAATTGGCACTGCTGTATCAGTTTCAGGAGAACGATTCCGTCAGGAGTAAACCTGTATTTGTTGTTTTCCTTGATCAAGTGGCTGTTGTACTTTGGTGGAGGTATTGTCATTGGGAAGGACGGTGTTAAATTCTTGCTGTATAGGGGAAACAACTAAATTTGGGATAGTAGTAATAGGATCAGGCGGTATAATGAGGAGAGTATTAAGGGTCTCATCTTCATTAAAAATCTCCCCCTGAAGATGAGATGCTGCAAAGTATGGTTTATTTTCATAGAAGGTAACATTTCGAGAGACAAACATTCGGCGCAATGTTGGTGAGTAACACTTATAGCCTTTTTGTGTAGGGGAATATCCAATGAAGATACAGGTGTGGGCTCGAGGATCAAGTTTGGATTGATTTGGTTGATGGTTATGGACAAAAGCTTTACAGCCAAATATTTTGGCTGGAAGATTAAGGACATGAAATAGAGGGAAGGCCTTTAAAAGAGTATTTAGAGGTGTTTGGAAATTGAGGATCTTTGATGGCATTCGGTTTATGAGATAGCAGGCAGTAAAGACAGCTTCTCCCCACAAGTATTTTGGAACATTCATAGTGAACATTATGGCTCGAGCCACATCAAGAAGATGACGATTTTTCCTCTCAGAGATCCCGTTTTGTTGAGGAGTGTCAGGACAAGAGCTTTGGTGTATAATGCCTTGGTCAGAAAGGTATGGACTTAAGACAGAGTTGAAGTATTCTCTCCCATTGTCAGTACGGAGGGTATGTATGGTAGAGTTGAATTGGGTTCGAACCATTGAGTGAAAATTTTGGAATACTTTGGGTGTTTCAGATTTTTCTTTGAGTAGATAGACCCAACAGACCCTAGTATGATCATCAATGAATGTTATAAACCATCTAGCCCCTGTAATATTTTTCACTCGGCTGGCTCCCCATAGGTCACTATGGATTAACGAAAAAGGTTGGGACTGAATATGTGGTTTTAATGGGTATGGCACACGGGTATGTTTAGATAATTGGCAAATTTCACACTTCAAGGAATTAATACTTTTATTTCGAAATAACAGCGGAAGATGTTTTTTCAAATACACAAAGTTTGGATGTCCTAACCTACGGTGCCATAACATAATAGTGTCCTCTTTTGCAGTGGATAGAGCCAATCCCCCTTGTGTACTATTTTTATTCCAAATATATAGTCCATCATCAACTTTAGCAGTGCCAATCATCCTCCCCGATTTCTGTTCCTGTATCACACAACCAATTGCAGAAAATTCAGCAAGAACTTTTTCATCCTTAGTAAGTTTACTAATTGAAAGTAAATTACAGGACAAGTTTGGAACATGTAGGACTTTATCGAGAGAAAAATTCGCTGTCATTTGTACTTCTCCTATTCCAGCCACAGGTGAGTAAGAACCGTCAGCTATGCGGATTCGGGATTTGTTATGACAAGGAGTGTAGGTGTGAAACAACGTGGAGTCACCTGTCATGTGATCAGAGGCGCCCGAATCGAGTATCCAAGGAGATTGATTATTAGATTCAAAAGCAATGTTGAGGGCAGTACCTTGAGTTGCTAGAGATCCATGAGTAGTGGGAGTACCAAGTATCTTATGGAGAGTCTCAAGCTGTGTTTTGGTTAAGCGAACATCAAGAACATCATCAGCAGTAGTGGAGGATAACATGGCAGTCTTATTATCCTTCTGTTTTTTTTCAGGATAGCCATGGAGTTTGAAGCATTTTTCTTTTGTATGACCAACACGATTGCAGTGACTACACCATGGTCTTGTTGATCTAGAATCATTTCCAGCACATTGTTTTTGTGGCTGTGGACCTTTGGAGATGAGAGCAGAGGTTTTAGTAGGAAGATTAGAAATTGGAGTCATAGGTTTAGGTTCCTTTGAATCTCCCATCATGACAAGACGACACTTTTCTTCTCTTCTAACTTCTGCAAATGCTTCACCGATCGTTGGAAGAGGTGATCTACCCAGAATTCGGCCACGGACCTTATCTAACTCACGGTTCAGTCCTACTAAAAACTCATAAAGACGTTCATTGTTGAGATGGACCATAAACCTGTTGTGTTCTAAGCCTTCACCCCAATCTGCCTCATAATACATATCTAGTTCTTGCCACAAAATTTTCAAATTGTTATAGTAGTGAGTTACCTCGAGTGTTCCTTGTTGGATGTCCTTTAACTTAAGCTTGATTTCAAATACTTGGGAGGCGTTTCCAAGATCTGAGTAGTTTTCTTTGACTGCATCCCACATGTCTTTTGCAGTTTTGAAAAAAAGATAGGTGCGGCTTATATGGCCTTCCATCGAATTAATTAGCCAAGCCATTACAATTGAATTGTTGAGTTCCCAAGTGGCATAAGTAGGATCAGCCATGGTTGGTCGTGAGATTTCTCCATTGATGTACCCTAATTTGCCACGACCACGAATCACCATAAGAACCGATTGAGACCATTGCAAGAAGTTCTTCCCATTTAGCCGATGATTGGTGATTATAAGGGAGGAATTTATTTCACCTTGAGTGATTCCCTGATTGATATTCTGAGTTATTTGTGATGTCTCGGTTTCAGAGAAATTCTCATTGATATCACCCATTGGAGGACTAAACCACAGAAATTTTTAGTAAGGGAATTTAGAGAAAAAAAAAGGATCGAATGAATCCTATAGCCCTGATACCATGTAAAAACACTCAAAGGAAAGATTCTGTTATATTGCTACTGCTTTAGTTTACAGCTTTATAAAGAGAAAAATAATCATTTTAAAGGAAATAAATCCTAATCCCTAAGAATCAGTAATTGATATCCTAATTTCCTAAGACTCAGTAACTGAGATTAGTTTCTATTTACAAGAGATCACAACAGATTTCTATCCTTAATTATAGGGATTCCAATACCATCAGATTTCTATCCTTAATTATAGGGATTCCAACAATGGGGATTTTTTCTTTAAGGATGCAATTTTAAATAAGAGATGCAAAGTTAGGCTCACTTGGGAAGAGGTTTTAGGTAAAAATGAAGGTATTGTCGATATTTTGGAGGATTTATAATAAGGGAATTCTACTTGAATTAAGCTACATATTTCTAAAGATGAATATGAAGAGTATTATGATCCTTGAAAGAAGATTATGATAGTCAAAGCACTTAGTAAATCCATTAGGTATAGCTTTCTCCTAAATAAAATGAAGCAAATATGGAAGGTTACAGAGAATTCTCCTTGGTTGGCCTTGGTAATGCCTTTTCTTGGTTAAGGTAATTATTTCGGATGATTATTTTCATATATTGGTAAAAGATCTTTGGATAGTTGTAGGGTATTACTTAATTGCTTGATGGTGGAAACTATTGTTTAGATTAACATAAGAGTTTATTACCACTACTACATGTTAGTCTTAGTTATAACTGTTAGCTTCAATGCTAGTTACAACTTAAGGAAAAGTTGCAGCTCATTTATGAAGGCTTTTTTAGCAAGAATTATAGCCAAGCAAGGATAAAGACCAAACATTCAATACAATAGAAGTTTTCATAAATAAAAGAGCTAATCTTCAAAGAAGTTTGATTGCTGAAAGATCTATGCTTGTATGCTGATTATTTGAAGAGTTTTTTTAATGGCTATTTTAGGGAAATAAGTGATTGTAAACGATTGTATTCCAACAAGCCTTTTAACTCATATATTGTATGGCTTGTTTAGATTAATTGTGTGAATGAGATAGCACAATACTTGTTCATTTAGGAATTTTTTTTAAGTGTAAATTTTGTAAGCAAACTTGATTGAGTTAATCAATCTACATATAAACTTTCAAGGGAAAGACTTAGAGGGAGAGTGATTTAGATCAAAGTATAAAAGTGAGGACGCGACTTATGTATAAGTTGAACATAAATCATTGTTTGTACTCGATACTAGTAGAAAATTACTCTTTGTGCAAGGCCCCATAGATGTAGGAAGTTTTCAAACTGTGTGAGCAATTTTTTAGTGTCCATCTCTATTTTTCTAATAGTAGTTACTTCGTCCATTTGCAACTGAATGAAAAGCTGATAAGCAAAAATCAACAAACTTTTATTGTGGTGTGGGTTAGGCTCTCTAGGTTTCTAATGGAGTTTTTCAATATAGAGAAATTTGTTGCAATAGGTAATTTGTTGGGTAGAAATGTTAAAGTTGACAAGACTATGACAGAGTGATCATAAGGAAAGTTTGCATGTATATGCATGGAATTTGATTTGGAAAGGCCATTAGTTGGAGGGTTAATGATTTGTCTTATTCAGAAAAAAAAGTGAATTTGAAGGGTTTGATGAGATATACTTCAAATATGGTCTTTATGGACACAAAAAAGAAGTGTTCGACTAGGACCCCAATAGCTTGTATGCTTGAGGAAATGGAGGTTATTGGGAGGAACGGAGAAAATGGTATATGAGATGAGGGAAAACAAGAGCAGGCACCTTCATTTTAACCTTGGATGGTAGTTCAAAAAAAGACTAGAAGAAATGGGAATATAAAGAAAAACATAGGCAAAACCCAAACATTGAATGGTAGTAGTACAAGGTTTTCAGTTTTAGAGAGGGCATGTATAAAGAGTTATCAAAACAATTCCCTATAACACCCCTAGCCTGACTTGATCGTCGGGTTCGAGCTATAGGATGTCACATTCGTTGCAGGAGAAACTACAGTTGATTTCAATTCGATATAGACATTCCAACATGCTAACAAGTATAAAACACATTCACGAGGTGTTGTACAATCATTTATGGGTCTTATACGAGCTTATGAAAGCTTTTTTTACTAACTTGAGGTCGATTAATGACTTAATTGAAAAGTTCTCAAAATCTACGAATCAATGTTGCGACATCATGACTACCATGTAGCGAATTCATCAGTCAGTGAGTGTTGTTGCGACTTCAGAAAACTCAACATCGCGACGCCACTCATTGTCGATCTAAGTCGCGACGTTGAGGACTTGTCGTCGACGTTACCCCTATTTTTTGCAAAGATCACATTGGTACACAGTTCATGATTCCTACCAAACACATCTTAATACACATATGTATATACCAATTTAAAAAACGCATCATATCATGCAAAAATATACCAATTAAGCTTATAATAATTTTGAAATTAAGTGCTCTAATGGCACAAAACACATTATCATAATCTAGGCATATTCAAGCCATTTACCAAATTTTACATACCAAGTTACTTTATTTTAGCAAGTTTTAACATATATAGTTTATGCAAGCTTGAAATCATGAATCCAAATGGCATCAAACATGTTAAAAACTAGGCCATATATCAAGCTTAACATGCAAACTTAACCTTAGCCACAAATACAACATGGCATTTCCATTATAAAGAACCTAAATACATGCAACAATATTAGGACTCAAAATGAACATAATTCTACCGTTTTGAAGATAATGTGATGTCTGCAATGATTCGGCTATGTAAGTTTTGCAATTTAGGGATCTACAAGTAGGAGAAACAACGATGGGTAAGCATTCAATGCTTAGTAAGTCCAAATGGAAACTACGAACTTACCTTGCTCATAGGTAAGCATGTAATTTACCAAATTTATACATACATTTAGCTAGCACATGGCACTAAATGTCACAATAAAATGAACGTAAGAATCATAAGCATTTATATGCATTAAACATTATAAACATAACTCAAACATTACTGAATTTGCACCATTTTACATAGGGTCATCACCTTTTGATACACTTCCATTAAGTTACTAATTCATGCCATTTTCATTTTAGTCACATACTTATCTAATATATCAATCCGTTTCATTTCCATTTTTTCGTTTCAAGTTCAATTTCAATGTTTCGCCCAATAGAACCTTAATAAAATGAACTCAGACATGCGGGTGAACTACACCACACCAAGATAGCTCGTATGAGTGTAAACTACACCACACCAAGGCACCCAAGTGCAAGGCCCATAGGTATCAAATGTTTAAGCATATACAAATACATCCCTACACCACACCAAGGTTTCTGTAGAGACAAAGAATACTTGATGATCCATAATTGATGTTGGATCCTGAAATAACCTGTCATAATCTCCATATCATCAACTATCCTGTACATAAGCATGCATATTACCTTATTGGCATGCCAATTGTATCCTAGTCATTTACTAAGTTCACATGGGCATCAATTTTTCATAAATATATACATAATCTGTAATAGTTACAAATCAATTTCTGAACTTGCCGATTAAATCTAAACATTGAATCTTTACCATTTGTCTAGTTATAAACATCAGACATAACATCAATCACTTATCTCATTTCATTTCAAATTCAATCTCATTTACTAGCCATGTATGCCCATTTTCCACTAACATTTCAAATTATGTTCAAACATAGATAAAATGGAAATAACAGAAGCTCAAGGTTAGAGTGCTTAAGGTTAAAGAATTTAATGAACATCATTATCTTGATGTACCGAAAACTAGAAACAACTCATATGGTTGGAAGAGTATAGTAGTTAGTGGTAAATATTCTTAGAAAATGGTAGAGACGAAGAGTTAGAGATGAGAACTTAGTTCGATTTTGGATTGACAAGCGGACTCCTGATGGGCCTTTTATTGATAAGTGTGTTTGGCAGGTAAACTAGGATATTTTGAATACTGTTGTAAATGATTATCATGGAGTATAGATATTTTGGATACTGTTGTAAATGATTATCATGGAGTATAGACCTTATAACTATCATTGTCTATAGGTGTATAGGAACATCTGTGCATCCATATATTAAGATAGTTGCTGCAAAAGACATTTAGAGAAGGTTTTTGGGTGCGGGGATTAATAATTCCTTCTTTTATTTGACTATGAATGAATGTTGGCAATATAATATTTTAAGTTGCAAAAACTTGATGTTTAGTGATTAGAAATGACCTGTTTCATTTGCAATCATATGCTGAAAAATATGGAAGTGGAGAAATGAGTATTGCTTGGCTAATAAAACCACTCAAATAGAAATTAAGATTGGTATCATTTGTAAGAGTTTGAAAGCACTAACAACAAACAACCTATTAAATCTTGACATACATTGTTGCCTTACTGATTCAAACTGAAGAAAGGTTGGTTTAAATTAAACACATATGGCAATTGGAATCAACAAAGGATAATGACCAGAGCTGGAGGTTTAATTCATGGCAATAACAATGAGTGGTTTGTTGGCTTCTTAGTGGCGACAAGAAATTATGCAATCAACTTAGCAAAACTACGTCATTAAACTCGCATGAAATAAAGGAGTTAGACACATTGAGATTGAATTTGATTCATATAATTTTCTCCAAATGGTTGAGGTGGGAGTAAATGAGAGACGTCCAATTTTTATTGATACATGCACAGTTGGATTATATGCATTATACTTTTAATATTCATGATAATGGTTCATAAAAGATTTAATATGTAAACTGATTGAATTTTTTATTCAAGATAAACTTTTTATTCAATAAATAGACATGTTCTAACTTTTTAATATATGTTTTAATTGATGTTATATTAATAATATTTTATCATATTCATGGGAAAATGTGAAAGCACAAAATTATATGCACGATTAGATTTAGGTGTGTTATCCTTCTAATATCCATAATAATAATAATATTGATAATTTTTCATAAAATATTTGATATGCAAAACTAATGGATTATTTATTCAAGATAAAAATTTAAATTAGCTTTTTATTTGATGATTTTAAAAAAAATATTTTGTCACAAATTATATATAAAGTAATTTGTCATATTTCATTTTTATTAATATTATTGATAAAATAATTATAATTCTTTTTTTAGTTTATAAACATCATATTTATTGAATTAAAGTAGAAAAATAGATTTTAATTTAAAAATATTTTTTAATAATATTAGAAAAGCATTTGAATGTTCTTAATCTTGATCTTCTTCTTTAATCTATAATGCATCTTCATCATCATTTTCCATCAACAAGAATTCATGTTTGTCAACTTGTTTAATTTCTCATCCAATTAATTGTATTTTGACTTTCCTTCTTCATTTAGCTTCACAAGAAAAAAAAATTGTAAATTCCAAATAATAAAAGTATTTTTAAATATCAAATAATAAAAATATTATTAAATATCAAATAAAAATAAATAATAATAAAATAATAAAAGTGTAACATATCAAAATAATTATAATGAAAAATTGAAATTCATTTTGGTGATGAAAGCAAAATCTATAAAATAATACAAAAAATTATTTTTCCGGTGATTCTCTAAATGCTATTTAAAAAAAAAATCTCACTAATGCATATATTTATATTATCAAATCTTAGTTTTAATTTATATATAATTGTAATATCAATTAAGTGGTAATTGATTTAAAATAATAAGTATAATTTAATATGGATCCAAGTTATTTCTTATACAATTCTTAAACTACCCATAATCCCCCAAATGCTTGAACTGAAATTATTTTATCCAATGTTTAATTAGATCATAAGAACTGTAATATTAATAATGAAAAATTATTACCAACAAGAGTTGAATATAGTGGTAAGACATTGCATTCCTAGGAAGAGAACTCATATTTGAACACAGGAAATGACATTATTGGGAGGGATAGACATGAACTCCAAAAAGTTTAACTTCATGAACCTTAAAATGAACATGGAAAATACTTTAATTCTATCAAAATTACTTTTGTTATCAAGGGTTTTTTTTAAATTTTAATTTATCCAATTATATTTAATAAATTAATAGTTAATTAATATTAATTTTTTTATTATCACATAATAATTAGTAATCATATATATATAATATAACAAGGTACACACTAAAATATTTTTGTTGTATAATTTATATATTTTTCTAAAAGATAATTTCTATAGTTTTTTTATTATCCATTAAATTATAAAGGTTTAGGTTTAAAATAAATACTTAATTAGATAAATAAGAATTAAAAAATATATTTATTTAATTTAAATTTAATAAAAATTTATTTAATTATATATTATTTATAATTAATTTTGAGTTAATTGAATGTTTAAAATAAATATTTAATGAGATAAACATAAATTTTAAAAAATAGATAAACGTTTAATTAGATAATTAAAAATTAAAAATTTTCCATTTCTATTTAATTAGAAATCCTTCTCAATTCATCAGTATTGTGGGTAATATTTCCGTGAATTTTGTTGTTATATTTAAAAATTATTCCCTAAAATATTAAAGATTAGCATCAATTACCCTTTAATTGAGATTTCATATAACAGTGGGAAAAATAATAAATCTTTAATCTTGATTTTCAAGCATAACGTGGGACCTTATAAATATCAATATCTTTTGGGTTTTTAGGGTTTCCATGATAATCATCTTCCATCTTCCAATTTTGAACCCCAACAGGTGTGGAAACAAGCAAAGGGATGGTAGCTAGATTGGAGAAACAAAGTATGGATGTTGTTGCCGATTGAGTCTTAATTTGATTGGTATGAGTTTTGATGCCAAAATAGGAGGATGTGAATTCGAGTGCGATGAAGCGTATTATCCTCTTCTAGGTCATACCTTAATCATTTTCTCATATCCTATTGTCGATTCTACAAATCATTCAACAGAATCAATTTTTAATTTTTTTTTAAAAAGGTAACTTATTTAAATCAATTTATTAATGATTCTCATGAAATATTTATACCTACGTGAATATATATATTTTTAAAAGAAAAAATGTGACGAATCCAACCAAAAGCAATTAAGGGGGAGTTTGTATAAGGCAAAAAGGATCTGTTAAGTAAATGGAAAATCACAAGTTGACATGGTGAAAATTCAGTGCACACAAGAAGATTGGGTGGTTGGTTGGTTGAGACTTTAGGAAATAGCAGCATACCAAAAGACAAGTTTTGATTTCCCAGCAATTAAATTGGAAAATATAAACTAATCCGGACAGAGGGGTGATATAATCATCTACTTTCTTTCACTGCCAAAAAGTCTAAAGTCAGCCCGTCTCATTAATAACCTCAGAGCGACACCAAAACAAGTACTAGAGTTTTGCTAACTAATAATTTTAGATTTTTTTGTCGATATTAATTTTTATTTTATGAATTTATAACCGTTAAGCGATGGCATGCAACAAGGTTGAGATGGAGGCGAAGGTAGAAGATTTAATAAAGATTGTGCGTATTTTTGGGAAAGGAAAATGAGTGATCCATCATCATTGGTGATCTTACGTATATCAAGATCCCTCCCTCCCTCGCATGCTGCATGTCTTCAACGAAAGTAAAAGAAGGTTCTTTATCTGTACGTTTCTCGTGCCTTTTGACAATGAAGTGATAGAACCCCATTTTGCACTATTTAAATTAACTAATTTATATATTATTAAAATTAAAAAGCAGGTAGAGAAAAAGAAAAGATATTTTCTTTCGTCCACAAACTCAGAAAATTTCATGTTTCAACCACAACAGGTAGAGAGAGAAAACAGGGTTTTGGGGCATCACAATATATATTGAAAGCTTTAAATGCGAGTTGGTTGATTTTCCCCTTAAGCGCTAAGCATTGCCCACCCATCCTTCCTTTTTCTTAAACCCCAACCCTCTCTTGCTATTTCATTTCTCATTTGATTTCAACAAAAAGAATGGATTTTTACGAATACCCATCCCGTTTTTCCCTCTCTTCACTTTCTTTGTTTGGTGATTTCGTCGAAAAGGTTAAATATTTTTGCAATTTCGCTGTTTCTGCCATCCTTGGGAACATTTTCTCTGCGATCTTAACCTTCTTCTTTGCATTAGGTTGGTTTCCTTCCTTCTTTCTTTCTTTCTCTTTTCTCCTCTATTTTGCTTCATTAAAGTTTTTTTTCATTGCAACCCCTTTGATTCTTGATCTATTCATTGCTGAAATTTTGCTTTTTATAGTAATTATTATAATTTCGCCATTGTGATTATATTTATATGAACAAAAGATGAAATCTGATTATGATTTTGTTCCATTTATGAAAATGTTTTTGCGTGCTGACAAAGCTGTTGGGGGATTAATTTGTCAGTCATTTACTTATTTCCAATATAGACCTTGAATTAATGATGCTTAACATGTAAAAGGCTTTGGTGCATCAAGTTAGCCAATTTACGCTCAAATTTTGCTAAACAAGTTCATTTGCAGTGGGCACCTTGTTAGGGGCCATGACGGGGGCTTTGATAGGACAAGAAACGGAGAGTGGGTTCGTTCGAGGGGCTGCAGTTGGGGCCATCTCTGGTGCAGTTTTCTCAATCGAAGTCTTTGAGTCATCTCTAGTTCTTTGGCAATCCGACGAATCCAGGATCGGATGCTTACTTTACTTGGTCAGCAATTGTGCTTATTCCCCTGTTTTTATAGGTTTACTTGCTAGGCAATCAAAATCATTTCTTTTCATGCAAAATTTCAGATTGATGTCATTGCAAGCCTTCTAAGTGGGAGGCTTGTTCGTGAGCGAATCGGTCCGGCGATGTTGAGTGCAGTCCAAAGTCAGGTAAATGAAAAATGCTCTGCAATTTGATTGATATTTGCTCACGTCAAAGTTGAAACAGCAATTTACTTATGATGTAAGTTTGTGTTATCAGATGGGAGCTGCTGAAACAACTTTTGAGGATGTCCAGAACATATTTGACATTGGTGGTTCCAAAGGATTGGCTGGAGATTTGGTTGAGAAAATCCCAAAGATCATAATCACAAACAATAACAATGTGGATGCTTCCGGGGAGAAAGTTTCCTGCTCAGTTTGTCTTCAGGTCTAACCCTAACCCTTGAAAATTTTTTCTGTAAAACTAGTTGGCATAACAAAGCTTATTGGGATTGAATCTTTGTTGCAGGACTTTCAGCTGGGAGAAACAGTTAGGAGCTTGCCGCAGTGCCACCACATGTTCCACCTACCTTGCATAGATAAGTGGCTTGTTAGTCATGGTTCTTGTCCATTGTGCAGAAGGGATCTGTAATCTTGCTTTTTTTTTTTCCCTTTTGTAAATTATACAATTAGATGAGTTCTTCATAGTTTATTTTATACCGTCGTTACTTGCCGGCCGGGGCATGTGTATTCGTTCATTATAATTAGCCCCTTGTATAAGTTTTTTTGATTTACAACTCAGGGGCCTCCTGAGAACATAATACTTGATTTGTGTGATGTTTGAGGCCTTCTCAAATTGCCTATATAAAAATTGTGAACGATCAGGGTCTAGCTAAGAATCTTTGCAGTGTTTCCTATTAGTTAATCGGAGGAAGGCGCCGGCGGTGAGGGAACTGAACTTCGTTGAGATATCAATCAATCATTGCAAAGGTTAGATGAAATATTTAAGTATGGAAATATTATGAGAGCTAATTTCTCAGTCTCATTTATGAAATTGCAGGGTCTTGCAATAAATATGTGTATGGAAGCTGGGGGAGGAGTTGGTCAATATTTTTTTATAAAAAAAAATCATAGGGTGGTGTTGCTTGATAGGAGATTAGAACAAAAGGAATTGAATTACATAGGCAGTAGAATAGGTCTAGTTTTATCAAGTCTGACTTCCAGGACCCAGTCGGTGTTTATCTTGTCCACATTGCATGGCTCACAACTGGGTTATTTCTTGTCCCGACACCCACTCCATTTTTATACCTTTCTTTTATTAAGGTAAATTAAAATAAGATTTTATAAAAATATTAAATAGAGATAAGTGTTTTCAAAAACTTATAAAAATAATTACAAAATTAGAAAGAGAGATATTTGGATAAACTCGTGTAATTCCATACCCAATATTTTTATTTGAAAATCCATATTGCTTTCAACTTTCCTTTATTTTTCTCTCTTAAAAAGGATGCCTTCCCAACTTGACGGAATGGTTTGTGAACTTGGAAAAAGAAAATGTATAACGCTAAGATTATTTCAACAAATCAAGCACATTACGAAATGAGTTTTTTGGCCATGAACACTACTTGGAGTAACGTTTAGAAGTAGAACTCTTGTTAGACACCAAATTTAAACTTTACCACCTCGTATCCCTCCCAACGTTAAGGAAAGCCTTATCATCTTTTATCCCTCCCAATGTTTAAAAAAAAACAAAAAACCGAGTTCCTTGATCATTTCACTCCTCCATAAGCTACATAATGTAATGTAACCCAAATATGACCAAAGGTTCGAAAAACTTGTTATACCTATAATCAAGTATGTGTGAGAGTAAGCTGGGGTACTGTTGCAAAGCAATTAAACAAAAGAAATTTATTCAACTCGTCAGCCACATTAAAACCTTGAGGTACATTGACCATTTTGGTTAATACAATCATTATTTAAAAGTAGCGTTCACTAGTTTTAGGATTCAAATCTTAATATCAACCACCACTCTCCTATCCTCATATTACAACCTTTTTGTGTCAAAGAAATATAACCTAATGCATGTTAAACTAGTAAGATATGTTGGCACATGCTTCCACCTACTCCATCTTATGCATTTATTTGTGCTTTAGATGCATCCATACCACCTCATCATCAAAACCAATCTCCACTTGGGTCTACCAATAAATGAAAGGTCTCAATCTATACATACATTGTGTTTACGTAATGGAAATTAACGTTTAAAAAGAATCAGAAAATAAAATATGTAACAATTCAAATAAAATTAAAGTGTATCTTTTACTTTCCAACTTAATCTCTCAATGGTTTAACCTTTGTTGTTGAATTTGTGTTAGAATCTTGCCCGTGTAGAGAATCTGGCACATAGGACAACCTAGAAATTGCAATAAACGAAAGCCTCCAAAATATCTATAAATTAAGGAAGCTTTGTAGTAGAAGGTATGTTGGCAAACAAGATAGTTGAGGCCAAGTCGTACCAAAACGTTGAAGAATTTAGAAATGGTAAGCCGCCTTAATAGTATAATTTAGCAGAGTTGAAGTTTAGTGAGAGACTTTAGATTAGTGGAATGTGGATAAGGGATTTGGTTTTACTGCTTTCTTGGAACAGAAGTAAGGCTTCTTTCCACAGTGAATCATCCAAGTCCGTAGGTTTGGTGGGGTATTGTGCGAAGAATCTGGTACGTGAATTGTAGTTAAAATCATTGATTAACTCATCAATTGTTTAAGAAAGCACTACGAATCTTTTTTTTTTTTAAAGTCGAGTTCTCATTTCCTTTGTAACATGACCAGGTGCACGAATTTAGAAGTCTTCTTTCAACGTAAATAATTGTTTAAGAACTTTGAGGCCCTTAGATTAGATTCTTGTAGAGAAATTTTTGGTGTTGGAAGGGATTATCTATTAGTACAAATTTCTGGTGAAGGAAATCTTGAATACACGAACAGAACTCGAACTGTAAATAAAGAAATAGGACAAGGCTCCAAGGCGTGTATCAAGCCGCTATCTTTAAGGTTATATTCGTCCCCACTTATATTCAATGTGCAAAAGAGTTTCAAGCAAATTAACCTCGAGGATACAATGAAGCCAATGACTATTTGCGTTTTACACTGACGAGAATAGCTCACTAAGCACTAAGTAATTTATAACAAGAAACTCAATTTCTACAAGAAACTCAATTATTTATAAAATAATATAATAATATTAAAAAAACTGAGGAAGGATAGAAAGAATATCAAAGAAAATCCCATTCCTATTTATAGGAACTTTCGTGTCTCTTTATAGAGATATCTTTCAATATGTGTCTTTTCTAAATAATAATGTCTTTAAAAGACACATAATTATTCATTTAATATTATAACTATTCAATAATATTGTTTGAATAGTTATAATTTTGTCAACAATCAAGTGATATGACTCTTGATCAATAATCAAAAGATTTAACTTTTGATTAATTACACTGTTTCATTTATAGTTATTAGAACACTATAAATATTTGGAAATGTTCCAACAATCTCCCCCTTCAAAATATTGTAGATTTTGATATTCTTGGAAATCAATTTGCATAAATGAAGGTATCTTACGATTGAACCTTCACTTAGTGAAAACATGTTAAAGTTAATCGAAATTGCATTGTAAACTAAGCTTTGAACCAGCTATTCCATTTGATTAATCGAACACATCTCACATAATGATTTCAACATGGGCCAATGCATAGTATCCAAGGACACTATTATGGTCATGTGTCTGTGTCCTCTTTTCATAAGTGTTGTTAGAGCCAAGCCCTTGAGCTCTTAGAAGTGGCCACACTTCCACTCACATAGGTAGATCCCATCAAGAGTGTTCCTGTAATTATAACACTCTAACATATTTATGTTATGGGTCCATTAAGAGTACATTACTCATTCTTCCCTTATCATTACGGGTTTCTAGCACTTTAATCTTAGGATGGCTTTATTTATAATGCTAACAGTCACATACTAATGATGTACTTTGTCTCATTGAACTCAAGACTTGATGTTATACCAAGCGTTGAGTCGAGTTTCCATCATGGGTAACTCTAATTAATGGGATTGTGTCCCATCCCTTTTGAGGTCTTGTTGACTACATCTCTAGCAAGACCTTTTGTCAAAGGATCTACCAAATTTTCACTTGACCTCACATAATTAATAACGATCACTCCATCAAAGATTAGTTGTCGAACATAGCTATGTCTTAATCCAATGTGTGTAAACTTTTTATTATATAATTGGTTATATGCCTTTGTTAGAGTAGCCTTTTGTTATATACTTGGTTATAAACTTTTCACTCTATCACAACGGATAGAAATAGGTGAAATTTGCTTAGGCCATAGAGGTACATCATAAAGCAAATTTCTTAACCATTCTGTTTCTTTAGATGAAACGACTAATGCAATAAATTTTGTTGCCATGGTGGAATCAATAATGCATGTTTATTTCTTGGAACCTTAAGAAATGACTCCTCCACCAAGAATGAAGATCCATCTACTAGTAGATGCATGATCTTCCAAACTTGTAATCTAACTAGTATCTAAATACCCTTCTAAAACTGAAGGATATCCATTATAACACAATCCATAGTTAATTGTAACATCCCGAAATAGGGCCTAGTTGGAACAGTGGTTTTGGGACCACAAATTCGAGGGAAAAAAATTATTTTTATTATATTTTTATGGTCTACAATTTCATGGAATGATTTTGTGAAAATTTTGTTCAAAAATTTCGACGTTTGGGCACTCAATTTAGTCAAAAGGACTAAATTGTAAAAAGTGCAAAACTTGAGTTCTAGAAGCTAGAGGTGTCAAATTGTTATGAAATTTTAAATTGGAGGTCCTTAAATGGTAATTAGACCATTGGTTAAATTTTGGACAAAAAATGGACATGAGAAAAGTGAAATAAGATATTTTTAAGTTAGGGGCATTTTGGTAAATTGGTAATTAAATGGACTAAAAGACAAAATAAAAGCCAAATTTCTTGTCCATCTTCTCCATATGGCTGAATATGTCATGGAAGCCATGACTAGGTTTTTTCAAGCTTCCAAGCTTCATAGTAAGTCCATCTTTGCCCCGTTTTTAATGTACTTTACATTTTTGAGATCCTCGTATCTCGATTTAGCTTATTCTGCCATTAATTAATGTTAGGGTTTATAATTGGAAAAATAACCATCGGTGAAATATGTTTATTTTGATGTTTTATGATAGAATATGAAGCTTGAAATTATGTTAAACAACTTTTTCTAGGCGATTTTAAGTGAAAACGAGTAAAATGACATAATCGGTAAAAATACCTAATGCTCATAAGTAAATGTTAGAGTGGGAATTTGATGTTGCTATAGAAGGGAAAGATGTTCAGCATGTCATAAAACATAAGAATAAGGGATGAAGTTTAACTTCTGAGCTTTGGGGCAAAAGTGTAAATATGTAAAAGTTTAAGGGTAAAATCGTAATTTTTCCAAAGTTCGAGTCAAGAACTGTTTTGATGAACGTGAGTATTAAATAAGCTAAATTTTCTATTATAGAAAAAGAGGAACGAAATCTAGAGTTAGACTGGGGAAAGAAAAAGGTTGAGGATTAAGTTGCTAGATTTGATCGTATTTTGTACCGAGGTAAGTTTACGGTAAATAAATGTAATATTTCAATAATTATTATTAATTTTGTTATTTTCCAGCAATTATGTACTTATTTCATGAAATTATTTAATGTTGACTCAAGTATGAGATGATAGAGAATCAGTGTTAAAAAGTCACGTTGAAACATTAGGAATGTATCGGATACAAATGTCATGACATTAGGGGGATGAGATCCCATGTAAGACCATGTATGGGACATGGCATTAACATTATTGAGGTTATGAGAGGTCCCACGTAAGACCATGTCTGGGACATGGCGTTGACACAGAGATGAGAGGTCCCTCGTAAGACCATGTCTGGAACATGACATAGGCACCGATATGAGAACTCCCATGTAAGACCATATCTGGGATATGACATTGGCAGTATAGGAACCATCCCATGTAAGACCATGTTTGGGACATGCTTTGGCATGTTATTATCAGACAGGAGACCCGAGTATCTTTAGTATTCCAAGTGGTTCAACGGGCTAGTAAATAAACTATGTTACATGATAGTTCAGGTAAAAGTATAATAAATAGATTCAGGTGAGTTATAAAGGTTAAGAATATTTCAGTTATCAGTTGAGAAAGAAATTTAAGCAATGGAGGAGAAGTTATAATCATGAGTTATTTAAGTAAGCAAATAAACAAGTAAGAGAGTAAGTAAAGAAGAAGCAAAGACCATGATACTTGATGATAATTAATGAGTATAATTATTTATGATAAATGTTGTTATTTATTTTCTTGTAAACTTACTAAGCTTTATGCTTACTCCCTTTATTTTCCTTCTTTTGTAGTATCACCAAGCCAATTCGAGGGTCGTAAGGACGTCAGAGATCGTTTCACACCATCAACATACCATCTTGGTATTTTGTGAATCGAAATGTTTTAAGTTATGGAATGTATAGAGACTTAGTCATTTTGTGTGTGTCCTTATGAAATGGCTATTTAAGAACATGTTTTGGGGGCAATTTACCAATAAAAGCCCATTTTTGTAAAAAATTACCAAAATAGGCCCTCTATTTAATTATTTACCGGAATGGACCATTTTTCGCAAAATCGCGTCCATGTCAGCGCGATGTCAGGGTACGCGTCAGGAAATCACGTCTACGTAAGCGCGAGATACTGATGTGGAAGGAAATCGCGTCCTTGAGGGAGCGATTTCCTTCCACGTCAGCATCTCGTGCTTACGTGGACGCGATTTCCTGACGCATACCCTAACATCGCGCTGACGTGGATGTGATTTTGCGATTTTTCCCACGTTAGGTTTTTTTGGCTTTTTGGGTTTAGGGTTCAGGCTTTTTAGGGTTTTTAGGTCCTGGAAGAAATAGTTTCGAGTTGATATTTCTGATGAAATAGTATAAAATCGCTTTTAGCAGGATGCTTTTTGAGAAGAATTTGTGAAATTGCGGCCTCGTGAACGCGCTTTTGCTACAGTAGGTCATGTAAGAAATAATTTTTTTTGACTTTTCTGAGCAAATAGTATAAAATCGCTTTTAGCAGGATGCTATTTGAGAAGAATTTGTGAAATCACGGCCTCGTGGACGCGCTTTTGCTACAGTAGGTCATGTAAGAAATATTTTTTTTTGACTTTTCTGACCAAATAGTATAAAATCACTTCTAGCAGGATGCTATTTGAGAAGAATTTGTGAAATCGCGGCCTTGTGGGCGCGCATTTGCTACAGTAGCATGTTTGGGCTGAGGCTATAAATTAGGCATATAATGTTCTCAGAATGCATAAGTCACAGCAGAAACAATTTAGAGAGGTTAAGAAAGTTAGAGTTTCAAATATGAGTGAACGTATTAGTGCTGTTATTTATTACGATTGTGAGGTTTGCCACACCGAGAATGGTGTTATTTTTTTGTCGGAGAATACGGTGCGACTGGTTTTTAACCAGAACATAGATTTGACAGAACTTCGTAAAAGAATTAGGCGTAAAATTTTCGGAACGGCGCCAATGAAAGTTCTGTCCATGACGTATCGATTTTGTTCTTCTGTTGATCTGGTGACATATGACTCGTTCGACATAAAAGATGCTTGTAGCTTAGAGGCAATGGTGCAGACTCATCTTGCTAGTGGAGCACCTTATATTGAGTTTTATGTACAATTTACATCGCCAACTGATGTACTTGCGACCGGTGTTCGAGATGTATACACGACCCCTGGCCGACACTCTGTTAACGGGTTACAAAATTCGGAACAGCCCATGTTCGGTAGCGGTGTCGAATGCACATCCCCTGTGAGACACTCTATCGATGGGACATGTACGTCGGTAGCTCGACGTTTGATGCTGGAAATACGTACTTGGGAACGGAATCAAGTTCTAGTGGGTGGCAATCTACATTCAATTAGGGACGTTATGAAATACCTAGAAGAAGGGATGACGTACTCCCTACGACGTCAACCGATGAGGGGACCTCGTACGCTGTAGATGATTGTGGGTTAGAAGATGACTCCGATGTGGATCCACCTCGAGAGCCCGGGCCGAATGGTGTAAAAGTTGGCTTATTTTCTGAACCGGAGCCTATTCCAACAGAAGCTGAAGATGCTGAAAGGAGTTAAGATGAGGAAGAAAATCCATGATTCAGAGCATACTCACCTCCAGCCCACATGCATAATGTCGATCTGTCTGCAGATGATGCGTTAGAGTTTCCAAAACTACCACACCGGTCGCGTGATCGTACAAGTTCGGGGGTATATTTCAGTGAGCTTGAAGTTGGTAATCAGTTTACCAACAAGGATAGTTTTATTGGTGCTTTGAAACAACATAGCATCAAAAACGACGTTAACTACCACATCGTTAAATCAAAATCTGATAAGTTTGAGGCGAAGTGTGCGGTGCAAGACGGCACATGTTCATGGAAAATCTACGCCTCGTTAAGGAAAAGGACAGGGTTGTGGGAGATAAAAAAGTACAAAGGTCCACATACATGTGCTGCAGGTACAGTATTGATGGTATCTGAATAATAATTTTATTATGCAATGTTACATTATTTAATGTACTCCCTTTATAGGTGTTTCACAAAATCATCCCAAAATGGATTCAGCTATGTTAGCTAGCTTGATACTGCCCACAATAAAAGTAGATCCTAGGACTTCAGTGCCGGTGTTAATTGCCAATATCCATAGCCAAATGGGGTACACGCCCTCTTACCGCAAGGCTTGGATAGCTAAGCAAAAGGCGTTGGAGAAGATGCATAGTGGGTGGGACGCCTCATATAATGAAATATGGCAGTGGTGTCAAGTGCTAGAGAGATACGTCCCAGGTGCCATCACAGACCTTGAAACGAAACATGCGTACTACAACGGTCGATTGCTACGTGGATGCCAAGTGTTCAAACGCCTGTTTTGGACCTTTAAGCAATGCCGAGACGCATTTCCATACTGTAAGCCGTTGGTACAAATTAACGGTACCTTCATGTTCGGTAGGTATACTCATTGGCTATTGCTTGCAGTGGCACAGGATGGTAGTGGGAGAATTCTTCCAATTGCATTTACAATAACACCGGGGGAGTCATCTGATGATTGGGATTTCTTTCTCTCTAGGTTAAGGAGGCATGTCTGCCCCCAACCTAATATTTGTGTTATTTCAAATCGGCACGCCGGTATTCTAGCTGCATTGATCGAGAGGGAAGCTTATGGCAGCGCACACACCATAGATATTCCCTAAGACACGTTGCTTCGAACTACTACAGGCAATATCCATCTAAGAGCGAACGACGACAAGTGACCAACATGGGTATTTAGTCTATATCTGTGTTATTTCGTTTGTCAATTTGAATTAGTTTTATTGGTAGAAGTGGTATAAATTATTCGCTATGATCTTATATTGGCAGGGTATGAAATAAATAAAGATCGTTTTCACGAGATGTTGGCAATTTTACGTTCAATTAACACAGAAGGGGCGAACTACCTTTGTAACATACGTTTCGAACAGTGGTCACAAGCATACGACGACGGCCTACGATATGGCCATATGACGTCGAACCTGGCTGAATGCATAAATTCTGTTCTTAAAGGAATGCGCCATCTACCGATAACATCGGTTGTGCAGGAGACATATTTTCGTTTGGCGGTGCTATTTCCAAAACGAGTAGCAGGTTATGCAGGCCAGATGCAGGGAGGCAATGTATGGTGCAGTAAGGTAGTTCAAGAAATAAACAAGGCCAAGGCAATGGCAAACATCATGCACACAGTGTGTCACGATCGAGACAATTTATGGTTTCGTGTGACAGAGTTTGACAGACCGCACCAAGGTGTTCTTGGCGGGCAATATCATGTACACTTGCAAAATAGGACTTGTGACTGTGGGAAGTTTGATGCACTTCGTTATCCATGCGCTCATGTTATTGGAGCTTGTCAGAAACTCCGTCTGGATCCGATGAGTTATGTGGACGAAGTGTACAAATTAGAAAACATGCACAATGTCTGAAGACACATTTTCCCACCGGTCCCATATGAACGTAAGTGGCTGCCCGTATCTCTTGCTCCTTTTAAGCTGTTACCGGATAGAGAATTACGTCACAAACCAAAGGGTCGACCTTGCTCGACTAGAATACGTAACAATATGGATATCTGAGAAACAACCAGTCAAACGAAGTTATGCTGATGGTGTAGGAATCCAGGCCATACAAGTCGATCATGCCCTAATCATAATTAGTTGAATGTATTTGTAAAAAAATTAACTTTGTACAATTATTCATTGATAAATTGTATTAACTCAAATTATATAAAATTATAAATGGTTAGTAAAATTATCAAATTATATAAAATTATTAATGGTTAGTAAAATTATCAAATTATATAAAATTATAAATGGTTAGTAAAATTATCAAATTATATAAAATTGGATTAGTGTTAGGGTTTTTAATTAAGTTAGGTTAAGGTTAGGGTTTTTAATTTTGGGTAGGGTTAGGGTTTTTAATTGAATTGGGTTAGGGTTAGAGTTTTTAATTAAATTGGGTTAGGGTTAGGGTTTTTAACTGAATTGGGTTAGGGTTAGGAATAAACTTCTATTTTATTACATCAAATAATATCAAAATAAATCAAAAAATTTCTATTTTTTTACATAAAAATAATATCAAAATATTCAAAATATTTGTACAAATAAATTTAAATACAACAATTAATGTCTATGCCCGGGGGATTCAGTGCCACATGGCGGCCGTCGACGGTTACGCGTTGGATTCCTCCTTTCTTTAGCTTCCAGCGGCGGTTGTTGTTCCTCCGGGGGGATTCTGGTTCTTCCGGTACGACATCTAGTTGTCGGACTTGAGACGATGATCCACCTTCAAAGAATAGTGTATGTGGAGGTGTTTGCATCAGGAACGGCGACAGTGTTTGAAACCCATATGTTGGTGGGGATTGGTAAAAAGGAGAGCTCCCCGACGGCCCCCCTTGCGATCCCTCGTGCGCCGCTGGCCTATGCATCGGCGATCCGCTCGGCATAACAGGAAATGGAGCTGAAACGGGCATTTGGCTCCAACCTGCCATAGGACTCGAAAAAGGATACATATAAGGGTAAGGGTACATATAAGGGTTAGGAAACGCACTTGGCATCATCTGAAAAGACGGTTGCGTGGGTATTATCGGTTGATTTGCTGCGTCGGGTGACTGACTCGGTGCTCTCGTTGGGCCTGGTGATTGCATGGCCGCTGATGATGAGCCAGGTAAACGTCTGGGCCTCGTTGAGGGGCTGCCTTCGTCGTCTTGTCGTCTTGGATTTAGAGGCCCGCGCCTTTCCCTTTCGACACGTATTTGCCGCTGCCTCTGCTCTGGTGTCAGTAAATACGGCTTACCATGGATCCTAAACCATGGCATGTATTTTGGAACGCACGCTAACTCTAGAACGATGATTGCTTCCCGAGTAGGTATATATTCATGCCGATCTTCCCACATATCTATGTACCCGGACCATTATCTCAGCCAATCCATATTCAATTGCCGAAGGTCGATTTTTTGTTGCTCGTCAAACTCCTCAGGATCCACGGGAATCGGTTGTGTACATCCAAATTAGCGTAATACTCTGTCTGACCGGTGCGGCTCCACGGTTGCGTAGTTGATCTATACGACTTTCACGTGCCAGACGTTCGGATTTTGTAAGAACTCTTCCGGAATTACTGCCCGAATTGCCGGATCCTCGTATGGTGTCCATTCAAACTATATGAACATGATAAAAATATTAGTTATATACATAATAATACTAAATACTAAATACTAAATACCAATCGACTAGCGAATGTATGTAAATATCTATTTGCAATAATACTTACTTCTGCTTCCGACCGTTGGTCCAATAGAAGCCGTACATCTTCAAGAGAGGACGGTAATCCAGCATAACTTGCCGGATGGTTCCACCTAATTAAATAAATTTTTAGCATACTTTTATTTTTAAAAATCTACATAATAATTGTAAAATGTAATATAAAATTTACCTCGTTATGAGTGGGAATGTTTATGGGTGGTTCAGTCGAGGATGTAGAAATGGAAAGTGAAACCGTGCCCATGACTGCAGTAGTGACAGGCAACCTCCAATTTTGGCTCTCCTCAGTCGCGTCGCCCCGCACATCTCCCGATATAATGTAGCCAACACGGCAGACCCCCAACTGAATTCACCGGCTGCTCTAAAATCAATGAGTTTCAGCAGCCATCTTAGATGTACGCGGCTCCGTGACATGTCGAGCATCAGATAACCTCTAATTATTTGAAGAATGTATGCCCGAGTATATTGGATTCTTTAAATTTCGGTTGAATCTTCATTCGGATCAACGAATGTGTCACATAACTAGCCCATCTCGACCTTACCTCCCTCCATTTTCTCCGGAATTGCGCCCAAAAGCTCGTAGCACACCGCCTCCAAATTGCTAGATTGGGCAGACCTGATGACTGGGTGTCCGTCCACCGGCAATCCCAATTGCAGATGGACATCTTCTAGAGTGATAGTGCACTCTCCACAAGGAAGATGGAATGTGTGCGTCTCGGGTCTCCACCTCTCGATGAACGCACTGATCAGTTTCAGGTACAACTTGCATCCCCAGCCTACCGTTGCCACGTGCCAAAAACCCGCTTCCCGCAGGTAGTTCTCTACCAACGGTGATGGAGGAGCATGCATATTCCGGATATTGCATTCCAATACCCGATCTACCTCTTTTTATAACAAATAATAAATTAATAATTATCTAAAAATGCATAAATAAAATATTCTTAAATAATATTTAAAAATTAAATTTAACACTTACCATTTTCATTTGTTTCACCGATATGTGATGCTTATCAAGACGAGTCAATGATCTGGCCATTGATGAAATCAGACAAATTTTTACGATTTATAAAAATATAAAAAAATTTAAAATTATTTTAAAAAAGGAAATTGAGAGGAAATTGAAATCAAATATGGATTTGAGAGAATTTTGGAAGGAAATTAAGAGAATTTTGGAAGGAAATTAAGAGAATTTTGGAAGGAAATTGAGAGGAAATTGAAATTAAATATGGATTTGAGAGAATTTCGGAAGGAAATTGAGGGAATTTTGGAAAGAAATTGAGAGGAATTGAGAGGAAATATGAGAGAGGATTTGTTTGTGAAAAAATAAAAAAAGGTGGGGGTATTTATACTTTTTTTTTACCGTTGGGGGGGCAACGGTCAAATTTTTGACCGTTGGCTACTGGTCACGCGCGGAAGGAAATCGCATCCACGTAAGTGCGAGATGCTTACGTGGAAGGAAATCACGTCCTTTAGGGAGTGATTTCCTTCCACGTAAGCATCTCGCGCTTACGTGGACGCGATTTCCTGACGCGTACCCTGACATCGCGCTGACGTGGACGCGATTTCACGGAAAGTGGACCATTCCGATAAATAATAAAATAGATGGCCCATTTCGGTAATTTTTTACAGAAATGGGCTCTTATTGGTAAATTGCCCCATGTTTTGGTGCTATATATGCTTAAATGATAGTTAATACAAAGAAATTATAAAAGAGTAAAAATTTGCAATAGAACAATTTTTAGACCGCAACATTGATGTGATTTTGAAAAATCACCAAGGATAGTAGAAATGGAATTAGAGAGTGAATGAGATAAAGAATTAAATCTTATCGAGTCTATTTTCATATGAAAGAAATAGTGTAGGCAAAGGAATTTTATATTTTGTAATATTTGAATTTTAGTGAGACAATGTCAGAATGGTTTTGAAGTCCCTTGTTCTGACTTTAGAAAATCATTAAAAATTGTACAAAAATAATTATGAGTCATAATTTATATTTCTAGATTTCTGAGTCTATTTTCAAGAGAAACATATGAGAACATTATTCAAATTCTGTATAATAAGATAATTGATTTTTAGTGAAGAGGTTAGAACTATCGAGTAGTGAAACAGGGGAGACTTTAACGAATAAACTGTACTATTTGGCTAAACCAAAAATTTTGGAAATTTTATGGTAAGAATATATATGAGTCTAGTTTCAGGAAAAAAAATACAGATTTAAATTTTGAGTTTCATAACTCAATTTATAATTAAATTAGTGACTGTTACGCGAGTGGACAATTTTATTGTGAACAGTAAAATAAATTATTTTGATTTGTTTAAGTATTCAAAAAATTTTGAATGTTCCCGGTTTGGACCCGAACCATTTTTGTTGCATGTTTTAGGGTCTCGAGGGTCCTTTTTAGGGACATATTGATTGAACGTGAGCGAATTAATTTTAAAAGAAAATTTTTATGCTCCGAACTAGTAAGTTAAGTCAGGTAACGCCTCGTGCTCGACTCCAGCAACGGTCTTGGGTAAGGGGTGTTACATTAATAGTTTTCTTTAAGTACCTAAGTATTCTATTCAAACTTGCCAATGCAAACTACTTGGATTACTTGCGTACCTACTCAATTTCCCAATAGCATATACAATATATGGTCTTGTACAAGTCATTATGTACATAAGACAACCAATTAGACTTGTATATTTCAATTGATCAATTTTCCTACCAGCATTAGATACTAATTTTATTTGAGGATCCATGGGTGTAGATACTGGTATACAGTTGAAAAGATCAAACTTTTTAAGTACATTTCCAATGTAATGTGATTGTGATAAAGCTATAGTGCTTTCATCTCGAGTTATTTTAATCTCAAGAATAACATTTGCTACACCCATATCCTTCATAGCAAAGTTGGTTGACAAGAATTTCTTTGTGTTTTCTATTTGTTTCAAATTCGTGCCAAAAAATGAGCATGTCATCTACATATAAGCAAATTATGACACCTTTTCGATTTTAAAATTTGCTATATATGCACTTATCAGATTCATTTATTTTATAGCCATTAGCTAAAACAACATTATCGAACTTTTGGTGTCATTGCTTTGGTGCTTGTTTAAGTCCATATAGAGATTTAACAAACTTACATACCTTATGCTCTTGTCCTAGAACAACAAATCCTTCTGGTTGTTCCATGTACACTTCCTCTTCCAATTCACCATTTAAAAATGCGTTTTTAACATCCATTTGGTAGACAACCAAATTATATATTGAGGTAAGTGATATTAATTGTCTAATTGTAGCAATTCATGCTACTGGAACATAGGTATCAAAGTAATCAATACCTTATTTTTGTGTAAAACCTTTGGCTACCAACCTTACTTTAAATTTATCAATGGTTCTACTGACCTTCATTTTCTTTTTGAAGATCTATTTACAACCTGTTGGTTTGGAACCTGGTGGAAGATCAACTAAGGTTCAAGTTTGATTTCTCATTATTGAATTCATCTCATCATTTATTACTTCTTTCCAAAAAGCAGAGTCTTGAGATTTTATTGCCTCTTTGTAACACCCCTTACCCGTATCCGTCGCCGGAATAGGGTGCGAGACATTACCAGAACACATACACTTGTAAACGTATTTAACCGTATTATAAAATTTCATCTAAATTAAAACTTTCAAATTTTTAACATGCTTTTATAATTCTTCACAATATATCCTCTAAATATTATATTCATAATAAATAGGGCCTACGAAACCCGATTTATATTCATGCAATTCACAAGTCTTAATAATTCAATGCTTCATTTCCATTTCATTCAATTCATAATTTCTCATGTTCACAATTCAAATTAATTTCTCAATCCAATATACATTTTAATATCACAATAATTCTTTTAATTCAAATCATATCACTAGCAATAGAAATTTTCATTTACTTCTCATACAATTCAATATCATTAAGTTCAATACTAATACGTATTTACCATTTAACTCAATGTTTATCGATTATGATCGAATATATGACCGATTTATACACAAGTCATTCTTATATTTTCCAATTTTCCTCCTCCCCCTCTCCATTCCACATCCTTAATGTATATAACACGCTTAAATAACATTAACTATATTTTCACTATTTACTTGTAAGTAAATTCAAATCTGTCAATCCGAGTCAGAGTTACTAAATTATTTATATCTTGAGTTACAAAACTCCAAATTAAGATCCATTAATTTTATGTGAAACTACACTCACATATCTTCTTACCATAAAATTTTCAGAATTTTTGGCTTAGCCAATAAGTACAGTTTATTCTTTAAAGTCTCCCCTGTTTCACTGCTAGACAGTTCCGACCCTTCTTCACTAAAAATTAATTATCTCCTCGTACAGGATTCGGATGATGTTTTTGTTTGTTTCTCTTGAAAATAGACTCATTCAGGGTTTTAAATATATAAATTTAAGCCCTAATTATTTTTCTTCAATTTTTTATGATTTTCCAAAATCAAAACAGGGGAACCCGAAATCATTCTGATCTTGTCTCACAAAATTTATTATATCTCATAATTTACAATTCCATTACTTACATCGTTTCTTCTATGAGAAACTAGACTCAATAAGATTTAATTTCATATTTTATTCATTCTCTAATTCGATTCTCACAATTTTTGGTGATTTTTCAAAGTTAAACTATTGCTGCAGTCCAAAACTTTTTTAGTGCAAAATGTTGATTTCCATTTTGCCCCAAATTTCACAGTTCATACAATTCAGTCCTTGCTTAATTAACCCCTCTATTAAGCTAATCTTTCTCAATTAGAACTTTACCTAGAAATTATAAGTTATTCATAATTATTGAAATTCAGAATTTCCTCATAAAACCCTAACTTGTTTTACTATTAGGTCCCAAACATTCACTTTCTATTCAATTCTTTCAATAAAATCAGCATATAAACAATTTAAAGCTCTAATTCCATGCTAAATCATCATATACTTGCAGCACATATTCATAGCAACTTTCAACTTCTTTCATAGAATCAAAAACTAATGAATTCAACAAGTGGGCCTAGTTGTAAAAGTCACAAAAACACAAAAATTTTAAGAAATAATCAAGAATTGAACTTACTTGCAGTAAAAATATGAAAAATCAGCTTAAGGAAACCCTTCTATGGTGTTTTTGCTGATGAGAATGCAGAAAAATAAAGAGAAATCTAGATAATTCCACTTGGATCCTAGCTTTATTAAGTAATTTTGCAATATTCCAATTTTACCCTTAATTCTCCTTACTTTCTTGTTGATTTCATGCCTTTGCCGTCCAGCCCAAATAGACATTGGGTCTATTTGTCTTTTAAGCCCTCTTCCTTTTATCATTTAAGCTATTTAATTATTTCCCATAATTTTGCATTTGTTACAATTTAGTCCTTTTCATTCAATTAATTATCGAAACTTTAGAATTTCTTAACGAAACTTTAATACTAACTTTTTAACACTCCATAAATATTTATAAAAATATTTATGGCTCGGTTTAAAACCTCCAAGGTCTCGATACCTCATTTTTTCTAATTATTTTAATATTTATTTCTAGTGCACTTTTCACTATTTCAAAAATTTTCTTAACTTCACATTTAACTTATACTCACTAAATTAATAATATTTTCTACTCATTTGTCTGATTTAGTGATCTCGAATCACCGTTCTGACACCTCTGAAAATTCAGGCCATTTCATTTTTCCTCGTCAAATTTCTGGTCCCGAAACCACTATTCCGACTTGACCCAAAATCGGGCTGTTACAACTCTTCCCCCCTTTACAGATTCTCATCCCCAAAAATCTTACCTGAAGATACTTCCAACTCTCATTAAACACTTTCACTAACTTTCCAGAATCACTAATTAATTTTATCTCATATATCATACTTTCTGAAATATAGATTTTTCATTCCGACTATCTGTCTTCATACTTGTGAATACACATAATTTATTCTCTTAGCTAAGGACATGCTTAAATACATATAACTCAAATCACATCTCGATAATTCAGTTCACTTTAATAAAACAACTGAGTTGATTTCAATTATCAAACATTAACATATCAGAATACTCTTTTCTTCATGCTGATGATAGAGCTCAAACACGCAATCTAATTGAGAAAGATTAGCTTAATTGAGGGGTTAATTAAGCAAGGACTGAATTGTATGAACTGTGAAATTTGGGGCAAAATGGAAATCAACATTTTGCACTAAAACAGTTTTGGACAGCAGCAATAGTTTAATTTAGAAAAATCACCAAAAATTGTGGGAATCGAATTAGAGAACGAATAAAATATGAAATTAAATCTTATTGAGTCTAGTTTCTCATAAAAGAAACGATGTAAGTAATAGAATTGTAAATTATGAGATATAATAAATTTTGTGAGACAAGATCAGAATGATTTTGGGTTCCCCTATTCTGACTTTGGAAAATCATAAAAAATTGAATAAAAATAATTAGGGGCTTAAATTTATATATTTAAAACCTTGAATGAGTATATTTTCAAGAGAAACAAACAGAAACATCATCTGAATCCCGTACGAGGAGATAATTAATTTTTAGTGAAGAAGGATCGAAACTGTCTAGTAGTGAAACAGGGGAGACTTTAAAGAATAAACTGTACTTATTGGCTAAGCCAAAAATTCTGAAAATTTTATGGTAAGAAGATATGTGAGTCTAGTTTTAGATAAAATTAACGGATCTTAATTTGAAGTTTTTTAACTCAAGATATAAATAATTTAGTGACTCTGACTCGGATTTACAGATTTGAATTTACTTATAAGTAAATAGTGAAAATATAGTTAATGTTATTTAAGCGTGTTATATACATTAAGGATGTGGAATGGAGAGGAGGAGGAGGAAAATTGAAAAATATAAGAATGACTTGTGTATAAATCGGTCATATATTCGATCATAATCAATAAACATTGAGTTAAATGGTAAATACGTATTAGTATTGAACTTAATGATATTGAATTGTATGAGAAGTAAATGAAAATTTCTATTGCTAGTGATATGATTTGAATTAAAAGAATTATTGTGATATTAAAATGTATATTGGATTGAGAAATTAATTTGAATTGTGAACATAAGAAATTATGAATTGAATGAAATGGAAATGAAGCATTGAATTGTTAAGACTTGTGAATTGCATGAATATAAATCAGGTCTCGTAGGCCCTATTTATTATGAATATAATATTTAGGTGATACATTGTGAAGAATTATAAAAGCATGTTAAAAACTTTGAAAGTTTTAATTTAGATGAAATTTTATAATACGGTTAAATACATTTACAAGTGTATGTGTTCTGGTAATGCCTCGCACCCTATTCCGGCGACGGATACGGGTAAGGGGTGTTACACTCTTCAAATGTAATAGGATCAGATTTCTGTATTATAACAATAAGGTATCTTATTGCATATACCTTCACTTTTCCTTCTACAATAAACATAATGAAATTTGGTCCAAAATTTTTAACCTTTTTAATCCTTTTACCTTTTTAATCATTTTACTTCTTCTTAATTCTTAACAAGATTCATCATTATTATCAATTTGTTCCAATAGAATCTCATTTTCATTTGAATAATGAATCACTTGTTGTGGTTGTAATTGTCTTGAAATAGAATTAAATATATTTTCATCAAAAATAGCCTCTCTTAATCCAATAATAGTATTAATTGAAATTGAATTATTAAGTTCAATTACCATGAACCTATATGTCTTGCTATTATGTGCATATCCTATAAATATGCATTCAATTCCTCTTTCACCTAAATTTTTACATTTAGGTGTTGAAACTTTGACAACAGCTCTACAGCCCCAAATCTTCAAATAACTAAGGTTTGGTTTTCTTTTCTTCTATTTTTCATAGGGGGTTATTTTAGTTTCCTTATTAGGAACTCTATTCAATATATGACAAGTTGTTAGAACAATTTCTCCCAAAAAACTTTTCCAAGCCCTGAATATAATAACACTGAATTTACCATTTTAGTCAACATTCTATTTTTCTTTCAACTACACCGTTTTGTTGTGGTGTGTAAGGGGCTGAAACTTGATGGACAATTCCAGTGGATTCAAAATAACTTGGATTTTAGTATTCTCCACCCCTATCCGATCCTAAGCGCTTGATAAATGATTCACATTGAAGTTTAACTTCAGATTTATAAACTTTAAATTTATCAAGAGTTTCATCTTTTAAATGCAATAAATATACATCGCAATATCTAGAACAATCATCAATAAAAATAACAAAATATTTCTTTCCACCTAATGTAGGAGTATTATGCATGTCACATAAATCACTATGTATCAAATCAAATAACTTTGTTTTCCTTCTAACCTAAGGGATAGGGTTTCTTGTAATTTTAGCAAACATACATGTATTGCATTTTTCAATATTATTATTAAAAATAGGAATTAAATCTAACTTATGCGTGTCATTCAATTTTCTATAATTCAAATGACCTAATCTATAATATCATAAACAAGAATATTCAACCATATAAGCAGAAATAGTATTCTTATTCTTATTAATAATATTGAGTTTGAACATGCTCTCATACATATACCATTTCCTTACAAAAATTCCTCCCTTAGACAGAATAAACTTATTTGCTTAAAAAACAAATTTGAAACCAAACTTATTCAAAAAACTTCCAGACACTAAATTCTTCTTAACTTTTGGTACATAATATACATCATTCAAGGTTAAAACCTTTCCAAAAGTGAATTATAGTTCAACAGACCCTTTTTATTTGATTATTGCGGTGGAAGAATTTCCCATGTACAAGACATTGTCATTTTCACATTGTGTGAACTTTGTGAACATGCTTTTGTCTTTGCACACATGTTTGGTTGCTCCAGTACCAATCCACCATGCATTATCATCTTGTGCCATATTAATTTCAGATATCATTACAATGAACTTTTCGTTATTATTAGCATTAGAAGATGATTTCTTCTTTAAAAATTAACATTCATTATTGAAATGTCTCAGCTTACCACAATGATAGCATAAGTCTTTTTGTTTCTTTTTTGAATTTAGGTCTATTTGAACTTTCTTTTAAATGGTTTAGTAGTATGTACTTCCTCCATAACATGCACTTTGGCATTTTCAAAATTTAGGTTCTAATCTTGCTTTCGATATTCTTCTTCAATACGAAGATGATTTGCCAAAGCCTCAAGAGATATTTCCTCTTTCTTATGTTTTAGACTTCTTTTAAAGTCTTACCAAGATGGAGGAAGTTTGTCTATTATGGAGGATACAACAATCATTTCATCCATTTTCATATCATATTGCTTAAATTGATTTAGCATTTTTTCAATATCACGAAATTGTTTCATAACAAAACGACCATCAACCATTTGATAATTATAGAAACGATTGACAAAAAATTTCTTACTTGTAGCATCTTCGATTATGTATCTTGTCTCCAATTTGTTCTATAATTCTTTAGTGGTTACCTTGTTTTGGTAGGTGTCGAACAAACCATCGGATAAACCATTCAATATGTGGCCTATGCACATGTAATCAACATTGTCCTATTTTTTTCCTTTCTCGAGTTACAGCAATAGATTTGTTTTTATTCTCTTCCAGTCTTGGAGTATCTAGAACATAGACAATTTTTAAAGTTGTTAATAAGAAATGCATATTTTTCTACCATCGTCGAAAATTGCCACCATCAAAATGATCAAGTTTGAAAAAGTTGGAAGCCAACTCCTTTAGTGGTTCACTTTTATGTGTTATGGTAGTCGTCATGAAATATAACCTTAAAATTGTTAGTAAAAATATCCGATAAGGAAAATCTCGAATACATGAACGTAATTCGAACAAAAATGAAGAAATATAACAAGACTCTAAGGTGTGTATCAAGCCACTATCTTTAAGGTTATATCCGCCCCCACCTATATTCAGTGTGCAAAAGAGTTTCAAGCAACTTAAACTCAAGGATACAATGAAGCCAATGACTATTTGCGTTTTGCACTGACAAGAATAGTCCACTAAGCACTAAGTAATTTATAACAAGAAACTCAATTTCTACAAAGAATTTCTACAGTAATTCTTTATAGAATAATCTAATAATATTAAAAGAATGGAGGAAGAATAGAAAGAATATTAGAACTTGTTGGTGTGTTTTCCAAATGAAATCTCATTTCTATTTATAGGAATTTTCATGTCTCTTCATAGAGACACCTTTCAAGAAGTGTCTTTTCTAAATAATAATGTCTTTAAAAGGCACATAATTATTCATTTAATATTATAAGTATTCAATAATATTGTTTGAATAGTTATATTTTTGTAAAAAATCAAGTGATATGACTCTTGACCAATAATGAAAAGATTTAACTTTTGATTAGTTACACCATTTCATTTATAGTTATTGGAACACTATAAATATTTGAAAATGTTCCAACATTTACACAGTGTGGCTAAAGTCACCAGTGATGATTTTATGAGCTTAGAGGAGGATAGAGGGTCTTAGGAGTGCATGGCAAAGCATTCCCTTGTAAAATAGTATCTTAACTTTCAGTTGAGTAGTGGAGGAGGTTTATATAGTTGATAGGTTTGTCACGGCGTCCTTGTACTTAAATGTGAATGGTTAATTTATGGTGCAGACATGCTTAGATGTGATTGAGGGGCCTTGCCATTCTATTATAGAGCAATCTAAGTGAATACCTAACTTGCCATGAAGCTATTTAAGTGAGCCATGACGTGATTTGGTGATGACCTGCCTATTGACATGTAAGAGACTAGTGTTGAGAAAAGTTATGGTTTGATTATCATGGTCATGCAATATCAAGCATGATTTTTCTTTTTACTCTAAACTAGGTGAGCTTCTCCTTATTCCCCTAATCAAATTTGGTTAGCATGGCAAATTGGTGTTTATGATAACAATTATATAAAATATTGCATATAGTGGTTCAACCCTTATCATTCAAAAGAATAAGTGGTTAAAGCTTTGTACTGGTATGTTAAGGTTTAGAATTCAACCCTAGTAATTACATCCTCTACTACAATTTGTAATGTACTAAAAAATGTCATTATTTAAATATATGGGTGAAAATTTTCTACAATATAGTAAACAAAAATGAAAGTACTGAATCCAATTGCTGACATAAGACTTCAATGTTGATCGATGGTACAAAGTTATATTAAAAAAAATTCTAAAATACATTCATTTATATTTTAATCCTTACAATGTACTTTGAAAGTTACTATATAATCATAAAAAAAAGATCTTATTTCATTAGAAGAATAATCCCATTCTTGGCCAACCCCAAATAGGTATTTATAGATGTGGGAAACTAAATGGTGTTATGTAAGAATTCAACAAATGCAAAATTATTGTTGGTGAACCTTTGGCTATTATCTATGTTGAAACCCCATAATTCGGTGTCCAAAAGCCACGCTCGTAAGCTTCACGCACCTTCATCAATATGATGTTATCTCTTCATGTATATGTGGTCCATCCCCACCGGATTTTTTCTTCTTGAAGTTATCAACCATCCGAGGTCTTTATTTCCAATCTATTCCATTTATCTTTGGTATAAATTAATGGTGGTTGGAATCCTTGGTTTATTTTTGGGTAACATTTCTATTTTTTGGGCTTTTGACAGTTCCATTTTCTTATTTCTAACGTACTTAGCATAACTTAATGAGATAATTATAAAGGAGTAAAGAGAATCAACTTAACACTATCAAGAATCTAAGTTTTTGAATATGTTGGAAGAAGATGCTAATGACATAGATAATCTCCAGAAAATTCACATAGACAGAAAATATTAGAACAATAAAATTTATGTGCTTGTGCGTGTGGATTACCCACATGCAATCTCATCAATGCTCCTGATGTTGGAACATTTTCAAAATAGACATAATGTTTCAATTGTTGCAAATGAAAAGTTATAAGTAACCAAAAGTTATAACACTTGGTTACTAATTACGAGTTGTCACTATTTAAAAGTGACGAGTTATGTCTCTTGTTACTAAAAGTTAGGTTATTTCATTATTGAAAAAAAGTTATTGTTCAAGTAACGTGTAATGAATAATTGTGTTCATTCTTAATAGATGTGATTATCCAAATATGTATCTATTGGATAGTTATATCTTTATTAAGAGACATGAAAACTCTTATAAATAGGAGAGTAATTTCATTTGCGTGATATACTAAGATATACCAAGAAACACCAAAAATTGAAAAACCAAAGTTTCTTCTATTCTCCTCTATCTTTTAATATTCCTTGGATTATTCTATAAAGAACTATCATAAATTTTTTTTATAGAATTTGATAATCTAGTTATGTTCCACTCAGTGTGTTAGAATCTATAGCCTTAAGTGTAATTTATTCGTCATTTGTACTTGTAATTTTTCAAATAGATTGGTTTAATAAAGTTTCATTATTCACATTAACATCAACTGTATTTATCTTCAACAATTTTTGCACACAAAGCAAAATGTAGGCAAATATTGACTTATCGATTGCCTAACGTTTAGCTATGCTAAGTTGCATTATGTGGTCAAAGCATAATATGAGAACGCAAGTTATATTAGTAGGTAATATGAAAGGCCCATAGTTTCATGAATCAAAATTGAACAAATTGGGTAAAGGACTATTATGTCGTCTATCAAGTCCAATTGGAGAGATACCTTGTCTTGAGTATCGAACCAATGGACTCCCAGAAGATGGAGACATGATGTGATTATTTAGATTGACAATACATCAGACAAGACCCAAGTTGAATTAATCTTAGATTCATTTATGGATTAATTCACTTATGACGTTCATAGTGTGACTTACCTCAATACAAAGTAAGTGACTGACTATGTGTGCGTGACTCATATATTTTGATGTATTAAAAGCTTGAGTTAAAATAACTAAAAAACCAAAAGCTAACACATTAGGTATAAAAATTTTGCATGAAGCTTCATTTACAATAGTGAATTTCGTAGCCCGATTAAGAGTAAATGATATCCTCTCGTTGGCATTACATGACAGATGAAAAAGTAATGTGACCACAAGTTATTTGTCTAAAATGAATAATTTAATTACTATTATGGTTATCATGAGATAAAATAGGATCATATTGGATGAGAACTTATTTAACCTAAAGAGATATAGATATGCTATGAGGTTAACACTATGACAAGGTCATTGGACAAACATCTATAAAGTTGCTTTCGTAATGATATATAATAAGGGAGATTTCAATTATAGTACTTTAGTGGAATGACTCTACGATTAAATAATATTGTAATTAATAGACAAAGAGTCAGAACTAAATTACAGATCATTTGAGCCCCGATTATATACATCCAATTAGTCTCTCTGGTTGCTCGACATGACCCAAAATAGATTGCATGTAGAACCAATACTTTGAAATGAATAAAAATGACGATTAAGAGAAATAGATCGAATGCATCACTATCCGTAGTGAATGCATTTTCTTGTAAGTACAAAAGATGACTTGAAGACTAAATTAATTTCTTTGAATTATTATTTAATCAATTGTAATTAAATAATTGAAGTTTGAAATAAAAATTAAATTAATTAGTTATTGTAGTTTTATTCAACGAGGCACTTAAATATATTTCCTCATAGACTCTAATATGGTAAATTTGTCATGACTTTAGCGGAATTAGAATTAGGTTAAGAAAATAATTTAATTGAGTTACTTAATTAAATAAATTAAATTAAATTAAATTAAATAGTATTTTGAAAATAGAAAAAATGGTTATTGAGTTGGTTAAAAGTTTAGATAACATATATAATTGTTCCGAGTACACGAGACAGGCTCGAGTGCCCATTCCATAGTGTGAGGGATGACAAGCCCTAGTCCTTATTAAGGTGTGTCACCTTCCCCCTTGTTCCATATAAGGGGATGTTGTATTTTTCTATTAAAATATCATTTAATGACCTTTTGTTAAAGTAAAATTCTTGTAACTTTTTCCTATATATAGGAACTGGGTTGAGCCAAAATTGCACTAGTTATTCATATTCTGAGCGTTGTTACTCTCTCAGAAAATAGTGACAATTTATTTGGAGAATAAATTATATTTTCTTGGGTGCTAATTTTTTGGTTTCACATAGTAAGAATTAATTTTTCCATTCAAAGTTAATTAATGTTTTCATGTTGTGCAATTGATTTGTGAATTTATAGTCCACACTCTAAGGAAGTTGAGACTCGATGATAGTGGAGAAGATTGATTGGTAGAAAGTCAGGAAATGACTTAGACCACCTCGCTCAAAACACATGTACCAATTCAATCTAGGGTTTATTATTATAAATACCACAAGGCTCGAATTTTAGAAAAAAATTTGAACTTCATTTGTGCATTTGTCACTGTTTTTAAACCGATTTTTCAAAGGAATGCTCAATAGATTGTTTTCATCAATACAAAACGCTAACAATCATTGGACTTCATTGTATCCTTGATGTTCATTTTCCAGTAACTATTTTGCACATTGGAATATAGGTGGAACAAATAAAACCTTTAAGAAAGTGACATGGTTACATGCCTTGAAGCCTTCGATTAATTTCCCATAAGTTCATTTTTTTATCCCTATGCACTAACATTTGAAAAGTAATAAACAATAAATAAATGTCCGTCATGAATTAATAAATTCATTATCTACTATTTCTCCTTTAAACCGGTTCCAATTATGCATCAATGTCACTAAGTCTTTAGAGGCTTGTAATGAGACTTAGATTAAGATATGATAATTCAAAGAATATGGACACAAAAGGGCTCAACCTAAAGTCAACCCAAATGTTCTCCCAATCACATTTTCAACTATACATTTTTCCACTCATCCCGTATTCCTTTTCATCAGTTAAGAATAAAACATGTAGACAAAGAAGCAAAAACAATAAAGATATAACAATAAAGCTCAATAGCACTATTCTTTTTGAAATTTTCAATTTTTCTGTAAATGTTTTTTCACTTCTTTCTTCACTCTTTTTTCGTTTTCTTTCCAATTTTTTTTCTTTTTTTTTCCTTTTCGAAAATTTTCACAACGAAAGAAAGGAAAAAAAATAAAAATACAAAAGAAAACTAAAAATTGTAGAATAAAGCATGGAGAAAGCAAAATAAAAAATAAAAATAAAAAAGAGAAAAATTTCAAAGTAATAAGGAAAAAGAATGCCAAGCCAATTTATAAAGGGTCCTAACCTCTCTTATGCACACAACTTCCACATGTTTCTCAAGTCACCACCATGCCCACCAAATGGTATGTTGTCACTTGTCCCACATTTTATAATTACCCTAATCGAGCGTGCAACTCAAGTAACAACTTAAATCATGCTCCCCTATGGCAGGCCTCAACATCAACTTTGCAACCAACGAATCATTTCAAAAACTCAAATTTTAAGTTTTTTGAAAATTTAAAATTTTCTAACCTCACTACTTCTCAATGGCAAAAGAAAGTTAGCTTCCACCACACAAAGTGCAAAACATAATTGCCCCAGGGAAGGCTAGTTTGTAACCTCCCATTCGACTGGGGAAGGGGTAGTTGTTACACATATGCTCTACCAGCAAACCACCCCTACTAGAACACCATAATCACCTCACTTTGCGCAATACACCTCTTTCACGATAAGAATTGTTCTGCCAAGTCCTAAGAACAAGCAAACCAATTACTTCTAACTATCAAGCTACTTGGAGAAAACATCCACCACCTTTCACCCACATACCTTGCAATTTGGTCACATCATGTTGCATTATTGACCTAACAAGGAACCATGGTAGAGATCGATAAACCTATCAAAGGACAACACGTGAAAAAGGATGTCAAATCCATACAAATACCCCTCTTGACCTTGAAGCTTAAGGACATGCTCACTATCCACTCCCAAACTCCAATTGAGCCATCTCCTTCAAGCCTCTCAAGCTTCTTCTCCTTTATAGCTTTCCTCCACCACTCAATCCATATGGCTCTTTGCTCAAACAAGATGAATTGACTCCAATCTCCCCCATGTCATCTTTTAGTATCAATAGAATGTCACGGTAATTTACGAAATTATTCTTATTGAATAAAAGATAATACTCATGTATTTTAATATTTTACAATTATCTTTATTGTTAACAAATTTTGCATTAAATATCTAGTAATAATATTTTAATTGGTAAATTTTAAATTATCATTTTATTTTATAATTTTTAATTAACAATAAAAATGGTCTAAAAATAATGAATATACATATAATAAGATATGTTAAAAATAATGAATAATTTCTTAGTTATTAAAAAAAACACAACATAGCAATTAAATAGAACTAATGTTACCAACAAATGTTGAGTGTAATGAAAATGCACATTACACTCATAAAGAGAAAACCCAAGATTAAATCTTAGAGCTGACATTGTTGGAAGTGACAACCACAAATCCCAAAAGATGAATATTAATGATTCGTAAATTAGACATAGAAGATACCTTTGCTCAACTAATAAAAAATAAGTGAATTTTGTCTTAACATTTCTTTTAAATTTCCTATCTATCTATGTGTGAAAGTATTTTTTACAACATTTGGTAAAAGGACCTCTCCAGTTATTCTCAATTTTGATATTGAGGAAATTGGTCCCTTTCAAAAAAATTGTAGTAATTTAATCCTTGTCAATTTCAAAAATGAGAAATTAAGGACAATTAGTCTCGGCACTGATGTTTTCTTTCAATTGTACATAATTTTGATTGGTATAATAACAAATTTAGCTCTCCAAGTTTGGACATTTTGTCAATGTGGTCCCTATTTAACAAATTTAGCTTTTAACATTTGAGTAAATATGAAAATGTGGAGACTAAATTTGTTGAATTTTTTAGAATCAAGAGCAAACTAACAAAGCATGTAAACATCAAGGACAAAACTTGTTATACCAATTAAAATTATATACAATTGACAAAAGACGGTAATATCGTGATTAATTATCCTTAGTTCGTTACTTTCAAGATTGACAAGAATTAAATTGATTTGGGTATTTTTTTTAGAGGGACCAATTTGCTCAATTTCAAAATTAAGAGAGACCAAAGAGGTCTTTTTGCCACTACATTTTATCATGCAAATCACATTACTATATTTATAAGAAAATAACTCGAAAATAACTCCAAAGAGAAAGTTAAGCTTTTGTTTGATTTGAAGAAACAATGGTTATTTTCGTTTTCATTTTCATGAAAATGGAAGAGATTAAAGAAAACAGTGTCTGGTTAAAAATTTGAAAAGTGATTTTTGAGAAATGAAAAAGGAAAATATGTGAATATTAGAAAACAATAAATGGTTGCTTTCAATGAAAACGCTTTATTAAAGGTAAAAAAATTAAATAAAAAAAAAGTAAGCTTGGTTCAAATCCATATAAATGTAAAATATATTTTTTTCTTTCAACAATTTTACAAATATTAAATTTAACACCTTAATTCAATCCATATAAATGTATATTTACCAAACATATTTTTATTATTGAAACCAATTTTTTGTGTTTTTTAAGATTAAAAAAAAATAGAAAATAGAAAAGCAAGAAAAATAAATAAATTTTAGCATACGTCGAAATAAATCAGATTCCATCTGATTAAACTTCCTAACAATCATATCAAAATGCAATTGCTGTCATGGTTTTGCTTAATAGCAATATATCTCCGCTTCTTGAGATAATAAGAATAGAATGTGATAAACAAGAAAGTGAGAATGGCCAACCCAGTGAAGTAAGCAAATAATAAAAATACATACTTTACCATACATATAGTTTTTATTGACTACATTAATACTGGCATTACAACTTGGTACAAGCCTTTTGACAATGGAGTTCAAGAAAAGAAAGAATCCTAGAGAAAGAGTACAACAAAAAGTATTAGCATGACCATTGAGATAAACCATCCAAGGATATGGAAGAACAATTGTGCAAGTAAAGCTTAAAACAGATCAACAAATAAAATCTGGATTTAAGACTTGCAAAATGCAGAAAGTGTATCATCCAGGGCCTTTCTATCATACTCGCCAGTGAAAACACAATTTCCCAGAGGACCTTTCAGAAGGATAAGCCTTAGTAGCCCATCAGCCACCTTCTTATCAACCTACCATAACAAAATGATACATACATATTCCTCAAGTGTTCAGAGAAAGCAATTTGAGATATACAGAACAGTAAGACTTGGTTCACTTACCGCCATGACAGATTTGAACATTTCCACAGTCATGGTTTCAGGAGGAGCAGTAGGTAACTTAGCCCGCTGTAATATGTCATTAACCCGTTTCATAATTGAACTGTCAATCCAACCAAGGCGATATGACATGTCAACAGCCATAACCTGAGTTGAGTATAGATTCAAGTTTAGTACAGGCGTGGAAGAAGATCAAAACAAAATGCAATAACAATCACATTACCGTGCCAGCTGCAACAGCTTCTCCATGTAGCCATTCTCCATATCCAAACCCAGTTTCTATTGCCTGGAAAGAAACATGAAAACAACAGCACGAAAATTTCTTAAAATCTGGAGTAAATACAGATCCCTTCAAGATAAAGGACAAATTCTAACAGATGTAAACACAAGATAACTTCACCACTAGCTGAATACAAAAGAGAGTATAACTGCTAAAACATAAAATCTCAAGTTGTAACTTCATATTTATTCTATTTTAAACCATTTCGCAAGTTCCTTTTTGGGATTTCAAACCATGTAGCCATAAAATAAAAACTCCAAAAAAGAAAATGAATGCACCAAGAATGAAAAAATTCGATTCCCTTTGCAAGCTAAAATGTAATATAGCAGAACACATATAAAACTTACATGACCAAATGTATGACCCAAGTTCAGTGTAGCCCTCAATCCACTTTCCTTCTCATCTAGTGACACAACCTCAGCCTTGTTTTCACATGATCGCTTTATAGCATAAGCAAACGCATCAGGATCCCTGTAATGATCAACACCGCATCACATACAGCTTCAAGATATATTGATTGCAATAATGAGGAAAGCACCAGAGTGTAATATCATTGGTTGAAGTAGACAAGGAGCTATACACAAGCACAAGGCATACATCAAGAAAACTACTTCAAAGGATAATACAAGGTATATTCCCAAAAGCTCAAATTGAAAACACCCGTTATGATTTTCAGTTCTTACCAAATGTACTCTCAGCTTCACATTTCTAAACAAGTTTCAACCTATTCAAATGTTTAATTACATTTCTTTCAATGAGTTTCATATACCTTGCCATCAATTTCTCCATATTCTTCTCCTGCCACTCAAAAAACTCAGCATCTCTGATGAGCCCATACTTTATAACCTCTGCCAGACCTGAAGCCAGTTCCCTATCTGGCAATGTGTTCAATGTGTCAGTGTCTATGAGCACACATTGAGGTTGGTAGAAAGCACCAATCAAGTTCTTCCCAAGAGGATGGTTTATGCCCGTTTTACCCCCAACCGAAGAATCCACCTGCTTATTAGAACAAAGTTAGAAACATGAAATGTTTGCACACAATGTGATAATCAATACATAAATGAGCCATGAGTGCGAAATGACCTGCGCCATAACAGTAGTAGGAATCTGGATAAAATTAACACCGCGAAGAAAAGCAGCAGCAGCAAAACCACACATGTCACCAATCACACCACCGCCAAGAGCAACAAATGTACATCTCCGGTCCAATCGGGACTCGATGGCCTTGTCAAAAACTTTCATGAGAGTCTCCTATAAGCACAACCACTACAATTACTACTTCCATCAAGTTCAATAGCAACAATGCTTCAAATCAAAGAAAAAAAAAACAGAGAGGAAAAGTGGAAAACCCACCATGTTTTTGTACTTCTCACCATCAGGTAGTATCACATTTTCAACAGAAACATTCGGGTTTCCCTTTGTTAACGCATCAACGACTTTATCCAAATACAAAGGAGCAATTGTAGTGTTAGTTACCACAAGAACTTTCTTCCCATGAACATGCCTATCGAAACGACAACTCGTTAACACTAAATACGACGAACAACGTAAAGCATTCTCTTAGCAAAAAAAAATAGCTATAAGTTATCGAAGAAAATGAATGAAATTAACTAACTTTTGAAGAAGCTCATGCTGATCAAGCAACCCGGAGCCGATGTAGATCGGGTAACTCCGATTACCCAAATCCACCTCAACAATAGTGGGCACTGAAGAGCTCCTTTCACCAACCGACTGATCCATCACCGGAGTTGCATTGGCGCAAATCCTGCGACTGAGTCCAATGGGTCTGGAGAGAAAAAGTCGTCCGGGATCCAACTCAGCGGAAGTGGAAGCGCGAAGAGAAACATTGACGGGCCTATTAAGCTTGGGGATGAAGTCAGAGGACAATTTGGAGTTGGGGTTGGAAGAGAGAGAAAGAGAGATAGCGTTAGTGGCGCAGGCCATAGATGAGAAAAGGGGGGGGGGGGGGTTTGTCTGGTTTATTGTTTGTTAGTTAGAGGAAGGATTGGGGAGAAGCATTGGTTTGAAGGAGGAAAAGAAGTGGGTAGGTGAGACGCGAAGCTGTTGGTGGACGACGACACGATTCACGGTTGGTGGCAATACCACATATACGGCTGTGATTTACGGAATTCGAATTTTTATATTTTTTATTTTTTTAAGAATTTATTTATAAAAATAGAAGAAGATAAATATGAAATTTATACACGAGCTTTGATTTAATATACAATTTGATACATAAATTTTAATTTGATGCAATTATGTACATGTTTATTTCTATTTCGGATTAACATAATTATTTGTGCATGTAATATATCAACGTAAAATTATGCTAATTTGATAATATTATTAGTGATTTGTGAAAATTGAATCTAACAAAATTTCATATATAAAATTGTAAAAAATAAAAGTGCACATTTGATCAAAGTTTATGAATAATTTTGATATTTATCTCTATAAAAATATCATTTATATAATTTAATTTTCAATAATCTTCTATTTTTTTATATATTTATTATTTAATGAACTGTTTTTATTTCATATAATTACCATATGTAATCATTATTAAAATGATTAAAATATATATTATTCAAAAAAATAAAAGAATTTCAAATCATAATTAACTAATTGTAGAATACTTAGAATGTTTAAAAGACTGAGATATTGTAAATATATACTTTTTATTCTTCAACCTTTGTTTTTATGATAAAATTGATGTAAATAAATTAATGATATTATCAGTGTATTAAATAATAATATCATTTTCAGACATAAAATAAATTATTCGTGTGTATTTTTCTTGTAATAACACCTCTTTATATATTGCATTGATTGTGGATCAATTTCTTGTATTTTTATTGTTTGATAATAGAATTAATCTCGATTTAAATAAAAATGATTAAAATAATAAGATATTATTTATTATGCTTTAAATTATAATGAAAATGAAATTGGATATGGATAATTTTGAGTTTAAATAAAGTAAAAGAATAAGTTTATCTTAAAATTTTATTTAAATATCTTAACTATTAAATTCCCAAAATAAAGTATTTTGAGAATTGATATTACCATTTGATTTAATTTGTATTTGCATACTAATAATAAATGAAAATAATTATGATTTAATTTATTAAATTTATTAAAATTTAACTATTAATTTTTAAATTTAATGTTAAAACATTAATTTCATTTTTTTGTTTTAATATTAAATATTATTTTGAAAATTTTATATTTTAATTATTTTGTTCAAAATCAATTTATCTAGAGGATGATATTATCATAATATATTTTTAATTTTATAATAATTTATTTTTATAAGTGAAATAATTTTTGAGATTAAATCATTTAAATGTATTATAAAAAATAATATGAAATAAATTAAAGACACATAAAAAAAATTCAACTTCCTAAACATAATTTAAATAAAAATAAATTTATATTTAGGCAACCTATAAAACCCATATTCCTAAAAATAAAATAAAATCTAATTTATAGTATTACAAATAAATTTAAATTTTCTATATTAAAATTTTCTTTTATTTATCTTTTTTGTTAAATTTTTTATGCAATTAATTACTTTAAGTCACAAATTACCTAAATAATAATAATAATAATAATAATAATTTGTTGTTGTATAATCATGAAGTAATAGTAATGAGAAAAAAAATAGCATAAAGTAAAATTAAATTTAAAATTAATAACAACATATAATTATAAAGGGATAAATGAACTTTGGTTTAATGTGTAATTTTATACATGGATTTTGATTTGATCCAATTCTCACAAATTATTAATACAATTATTGATATATCATTATTTTATGTTTATATATTGCATAACAAATAATTATATTTATCCAATATAAAAATAAATTGATGTATTTATTTATTTTTTTAAAAGGTTCACATATATATATTTGAACCATGATAAAAGTTTTATGTGTATAATTGCACCAAATTAAAGTTTATGTATCAGACTACACATTTAATCAAAATTCATGTATAATTTTGAAATTTATCCCAATTATAAAAGTAAAACTTTCACATTAGACAATGGAAAAATAGGGGAAAGCGAATAAGAGTGAGTTTAAAATAAATTTAGTATAATATGTATAGTAAACTAAATAAAGCCATGATGAATTAATCTTATAGTTTTATGTTATTTTATATTAAAACGATCTTTCATCTCTCTTTGGTGCCATTATCATTTTCATATGACTTGGAATTTTTTCTTCGAAAAACCATTACTTTAATATTCCATTTTTTAAGACACTTCAAACTTAATAATCTCCATTTTCTTTTATATTATTTAGATACTATTTATTTAAAAAATCTTAAGTGATGAATGTTATTTATAATTTATAATTTTAATTTTAATTGGTATAAAACTGTAAGATTAATTAAATGAAATTAATTTAAAATAATATATATTATTAATAATTAATTAACATACTCAATTATGTAGATCTATTTATTCTTAATAAATTGAATTCAACTTCAAATCAATTGTATAGTTTAAATGAATAAAAATTTTATTATTTAAAAAAATTATTTTTAATGCCAAATAAGTAATATAACGAACAATAAAGGGTATTCTTGTTGATTCAAATGTTTTGAAACTCACGCATTTATATATATTATATATATGATGGGGAGGAATTCACTTATATTGGTGTAAAACTTAAGTTGTTTTATACCTTTTCATAACTTTTTATACGATTAATTTTAACCATCCAACCGTTGAATTTATCAATATATTTGTATTTGTCATGCATGTAAAATTTTAGATCGATCCAATATGTCTATCATATCAATCTAAAACATTGTCTATATTAATATATGATTAAAAGTTCTTTACATTAAACGAATAGTTAGAAATTTTTAATTTATGTCATCAAACTTAACATGCATGATCTACATGAATGGAGCATGAAAAATGACAATTAGATTATTAAAATATTAATCATATAAAAAGTTACGAAAAGATATAAAACCACGTAATTTTTACCCAGATATAAGTGGATATATATATATATTAGTATGGTTCCACTATTGTTTATTTTTTAGCTCAATTATAAACAACATGCTTAAAGTTGTTAAATTTTTTGTATATTTAGAATTTAATCTTTATATTTTTATTTTTTTTATAAATTTAGCCCATTACTTTTTGAATTTAAAAATTTAGATTCATTTGTTAACATTGTTAAAACTATTTTGTTAAACTTGCTGGTGTGATATTTTAGAACTAAAAAAAATACTCACTTGCTATGCATGTAATGAAAATATCATTGTCTTGGATTTGAATTTAATAGAGAGTTTTAATGGTATTAACAATTTTTAAAAATTCACATCAACATTTTAATTAAAATAAAGTATTTAGACTAATTACTAACTTTATAAAAGATTTAAGTATCAAATTATACTAAACTAAAGTATATAAATTAAATCGTGAAGTATACAGATTAAAATTAAAATTTAATCATTATTATATAATCTCAAAAAGTAAAGATTAAACTGAAATTTAACTATTATTTTATCGTGTAAAAAATTGTCATACAAGGAAGGCTATGGTGGTATAGACTTTTTTTTTTCTTTAAAAAAAAGGTTTATGTATTTTAAACTTTTAAAATCTCCCATTTCGATTAATTAACATTTAAATAAAGTGACATGTGTTGTTATATGATTGACTTTGTGATGTCACATTTCTAAACAAAAATTAATGTTATTATGCATTAAATTATGAAAAAAATATTTAGTAAACTACTAGTAGAATTTTTAAATACCACAAAAAGAATATAATAAAATATTAAAAATAAACTATCAAATAGAAAAAATGGAAATATCAAATTATTTTGATTAAATCAGATTTTTGTCTCTAACAGGTCAGCTACGGCATACAAGCGGCCCTTTAATCCTCCTTTTTTTTCTAGGTCAATGGCCCATTTATCCGTTTCTTGTTCTTAGGCCCATTTATAATACAACTTTTACCCTTGTATTATGTTAAAATAATTAAGCTCAGCTTATGTGTTAAAAAGTGCTCAAACTTTTTCAGAAAAAGCAATTAAACTTTTTTTTTTACATTCAGTTGAGTACTTGAATTGCCAAAATGCATTAAAAAGACTCTCAAACTTTTTCAAAAAAGCAATTGTACGTGTAGAATTTAATGGTTAATTGTAACGATTAACCGTTACAGCTATCCGCTCCTAATTTTTTTAGTTAAATTCATCACGTGTCACAACCATCGCATGACACGTGAAAAAAAAATAAAAAATTTTTAAATTTTAATAAAATATAAGAAATATTTAATTTTTATTAAAAATTAGAAAAATATTTAAAATATTTAAAATATTTAAAATATTTAAAATATATAGAAATATAGAAAAATATATATAATTTTATAAAGTTGTAAGAAATGATAAAAAATGTAAAGAAATATAAAATTAGTAAAAGAATTATAAAAACTATCATACTAAAAGAAGTATTTTATAATCTTTCTATAACTTTTATTGATTTTTATTTTGTATCATTTTTCGTCACATGTCACGCTGTGTTATGACATGTGATGACTTTAACTGAAAAAAAAATTGGGTATCGTTAACTTTAACGGTTAAAGTTAATGGTTAAAAAACATTTTTGATGCATTTTATATTTTTTTATGATTGTTATAAAATTTGTAAAATTTTATATTTTTTACGATTTTTTTCTAACTTTTAGTAAATTTTAAGTTTTTGTATATTTTATTAAAGTTTAATAATTTTTATAACTTTTATTGATTTTAATTTTTTATAATTTTTTATCACATGTGATGCAATGGTTGTGACACGAGATGACTTTAACTGAAAAAAATTAGAGGCAGTTAACTTTAACGGTCAATTGTTATAGTTTATGGTTAGAGGATCTTTTTGATGTATTTTGACAATTGAGTACAAAAAAAATAGGGGTTTAAATTTTTTTTTAAAGTTTGAGGGCTTTTTTAATACATTTTGAATGTTCAAGTACCGAATTGAGTGTAAAAAAAAAACAGAGACTTAATTACTTTTTTAAAAAGTTTGAGAGCTTTTTACATCATTAGACCAAATGATTATTAATTTTATGTTATATTAATAATTCATATTTTCTTTTTAATTTTTGGAACTTATAACTTGCATAATGTGCTAAGGTTTTGACAATTCTTTCGAAATTAAACACTTGTTTTTTTTCTACAAAATATTAGCACAAAATTCTAAATTTTAAACCTTACTCCAAAGATGGGTAAATCTGTTGTGATGAAAAACTAATGATATATTGATGTGACTATCAACCAGTGGTTTTCTTAATTTGTGGAGCTAACAGTTGCTTCTTTTTCTTCCATTCTTATTCACTGTGGATGTATGTTTTGGTGGAACACCAGTGAAATTGCTTTCTGACATATTTCATGTCAAATGCTGCAACATTATAGAGCAGTCCGCTAAATAGCAATCAAACAAAGAGCACAATAATCTCACTCCTTGTCAGAAATGGAATATGAATCTTACAAAGACAATCCTCAAATTTCTATTGACTGCATACATGCCTGCTTTATACCATTGACTGTGCTGTCAGTGCTTTGTGACAGCCAAATTATATCTTCTCTTTTACTATGAATAACAGTGGTCGTCACAATCACTCCAATCCCCTGCTGCATGTACATGCCTGTCCATATCCATTGATTTGCATCATCCATAGTGTACCCTTTTCTTTCATATCCTTTTTTTAGGATTTTCCTTCATACCCAATTAATTTATTGGAGTAAATATTGTTGATGGAGAAAATAATATTATGAGAGTTTTGTCTTTGTTTATGAATCAAGTTAACTTGATTCAAAATTTAATTAAAACCGAAATTTTCTTAAAAAAAAGTCTTATTTGTTGGTTGCATTTATTAGTGGGTCAGTGATGTATTCATGTCCAAAGTTCTCTTCACTGGTTGACAAAAAGTGCCTGTATGCTTTGCACACGTAGTGACGTAATCCTGCATTTTTCTTCATTGCTATTCTTAATTTCACATTGGATTTTCAATACCACTTTTTTTCAACAAATATATTTGCTTGAATATCTCAGCTTTGTTGAAAAAGATATTTGGGACACTGACTCTAAAGCTATATTTTTCATAAGCGCTACAACGGATGTAATTCATTGGGTAAGTTCCTTGTAGGAAAAAGGAGGACGATGGCTTGCTTTTGCTCACGTACTGGTTATCTTGCAAGACACCAAGATTCACACATAAAAGCATAAACTTGCCCAACTAAATTCAATGTTGGGAACATAAAGGGAACTGATGTTTTCTTTATGATTTATCTATTCATGGTGACTTCCCTTTTTGAAGTTGTAACATGGATGAGTGCACCCATACATTCCATGGAATATTCCTCATCTATCTTTTGAGTAACAAAGCTATAAATATGCATATGCCAATAACATAAAAAGGACCCTTCCAGCTCCAGTCCTCGACTAGAGGAGATAAGTTAAACAACTTGATGTTCCAGTAATGGAGTGCTTAACACTTTTGCAGGGATTGCCAAATTTCATTGCACTTTAGCTGTTCTTCATATCGTGAAAAGAAAAAATGAATGTTAACTTGAACCTTAGTTGCTACGAAAAGCGCTGCCTTTTCTTTTAATCTTCTGCTTTTGTTTTTGACCATAATGAGGTCACAACTCATCAACTTCTTCAATAAATTTTGGCTATTTTTCAATAAACTAACAAAAGTTTATTTGATTAATTCTCAATTTCCATCTTCTTTTGTACACAAACACAAACAGCAAGTCTAGAGCTAATTACTAATGTTGGGTTGAGCAGTAAGTAACCTGATGCCACTTAAGTAAGTTTGAGATTCAAGTTTTATGGATGAAAAAAACCTAGTGTTAGGAGAGCTTTTCCAACCTAGCTCTACTCCAATTTTAATATAGATTTAATATTAAAAAAGAAAAAAATTATATATTATGTTTATTGGTGCTATATCCCCACGCAAGCTAGACTCGTGACACTCTGAGGAGGCACTAACTGGACACTTAAAGATGGTCTTCCATCTCTTGTTAGTCGGATTGTCCTCGACCACTCAACCTCTCAGACTAATCACCAGCTGTGAGACTATCCGTTCACAGTGAGAATGTCCTTTCATCAGGCTTTCTACTTATTGTGGCTTGATTACTTGCTTTTCAGTGTGAACACTCTCTTTAGGGATCACTTGGCTTCATTTGAACATAACAACCTTGTACTCCCTCAAAAGACATAACAAAATAGGTCTCGTTGTATATATCCCTCACGTACTCCATGATTATAACCACCTTGCCACGTCAACACTACAAAACAGGAGGCATCTCCTAAAAATACCCTCCAATTTTAAGAGAAAGGGATCCTCTTCCTCACAAGTAACCTTGAATACTTGCTCTTAGTATTCAGCCTTCTTAGCCTTCACGACAACATTCTTCCTCCTCTTGTACTTCTCTAACTCTTCGTCTGTTTTGGTGAACCGGTCCCTTTTACTCCACCATCTTTTCCTACTTAACTTTTCTCTTGTTGAGACTTGTATCAACAATTGGTAAAGTTTAAATTCATTAGGTTGAATCTCGAATAACTTCAATTACCCAAAAAAAGAGATTAAGTTTGTTCAAATCCTTACAATGAAAGGAAGTGATTGAAGCGGGTAACTTCTTAATCGTTCAAAACAAGTTAGACAAGTGGAAAACCTAATTAACCTGATGATTTATCAAAGGCATATCAAGAATGGAAACGACTAAGTTAGTGTATCCTTCTAAGTACTCGACCATTGCTTTCACGTCATATTCTCTTTTTCAGTCATTTTCTATAGACAACTGGTAGCAATGGGATAATCTTGGTTGGTGCCTTTATACATATATACACGTATGTATATCATGATTTATGATTAATTTCTTTGAACTTGGACATTATTTAAAATACAAAGATGGTAATGTTTGGAAAGGGACTTCAAATCTCCTTTCAAAAAAAGTAGTTTTGATTTTGCTTTTTTTTTTTTGGATGAATTAAGTTGATGTTATTAATTTAATTTGCATGGACGGGCACTGTTCCTTCCTAAAACAAGTTGGGTGAAGAATCATTTCCTAGAGGAATCTCACAGTCCTTTGGTCGGCAATTTCGATGGTTACTTGTGTTTGGGTGTATTGCCTTTTTTATTCTATTTCTTTATTGCATGGCCATCAAAATAGCAAATTTTTCTATATTTATTCTCCCTATAATTTGTCTATCGTAATCAAACCTATGTTGACGTTTCACTGCATATATATATATAGTATCTTCCAAACAGAAAAAGAAAAGAAAGAAAATGTTAAAAGAGTAAAATAGATATGGTGATTCATGGGTAGACCTGTTCATGGGCCGGGTGGCCCGGCCTAGCCCGACGGTCTGCCCGAAATATGGGAGGGTTCGAATAAAAATATAGGCCCAAAATATGAGCTTGGGCAAAAAAACGAGGCCCGTTTAAAAAATGGGCCGGGCCTTGAGCACCACTTTTTTGGCCTGAGCCCGGCCTGGCCCTGCCCGAATATAATAAATATATATTTTTTATTTTTATTTTTTAATTTTAAAATAATTTTATTTTTATTTTTTTATTTTTAAAATAATTTTTTAATGTTTATTAAAAAATGGGCCGGGCCGAGCTCGGGCTTATGATATTTTTCCCTGGCCGGGCCTGGGCAAAATTTCAGGCCTATATTTTGGGCCGGGCCCGGGCTTAGGAGACGGGCCGAAAATTTTTCCGGGCTCGGCCCGACCCATGGACAGGTCTATTCATGGGTCGGATGATCATTTTGTTTCTAAATAGTTTGGGTTCAAATTACAGAAATTTAAATTTAAATGAATTGACTTAAAACATGTAATGATATTTGAAACTAAAACCTCATAAATTTTAAATTTTACTATTTGAACAAAATAATTATTATATATATTATAAATATATATTTTACATGATTTTTTACACATGTTTTGAGTGTGTTATAATCTAGTCATAATATAAGGGGTTTTTTTTTGTTACAAAAAGGAAGTTGAATGGCAAGGTTCAACAGAAAAATTAAAAATAGACTTGCTTAGTACTTATCTTGTATGATCACATCTGGAACCTTCGGAGGTAGTAGGCAGATGAGCAAAGAAAAGAAACCCCATTGTGTGCCTCCTAACCTCCTTAGTTATAGCGTCAACTGTCATATTTGTTGTTCTTGGCACAAATCGAAGCTTAACATACAAATCCTTCGCCATCCAATTACAAATCTCCAACCCCAACCAAGAGCTTCCCCCTCTCTCATTCCTAAGTATTAAATCCATCACTGTTTTACTATCACTCTCAATAACCAAACAACGCACCCCTTGCTTCCATGCCAATTGGAGTCCATCCACAATTGTATGAAGTTCAACTTCTAACATCGAGTTAACTCCCAAATTTCAACCATACCCAAACACAAAATCTCCCTTATGATTCCTCACTAAACCCCCGACAGTGACGATTGTAGATCCTAAGTCAACTCCACCATCCGTATTAAGCTTTAACCACTTTAACTGTGGAAACTCCCACCTTAGGGCTGCTGAATCTCATGAATCAAAACATAATCGCATAGCCACCCTTGCCCATGATAGACTCATCGTAACCACTACATCCATACTTAGATTTTGCTCATTAAAAATAGTCATATTTCTACCTTCCCATAGTCTCTCTACGATATCAGAAAAAAAAAACTCACAATGGATTCCTTTCACCAAAGATTTCTTCTCATTTAAGACACTATGCAACAACTAGTCCTCAAAATTCATAGTAAAGAAATCATTGTGGAGATTAATAGTGACTAACCTCTTCCATATTGCTTGAGCCACCGAACACGTTCTCAACACATGATCAATATTTTCCACCACGTGGCCATAAATAAAACATGATCCATCGTCTGTTAGGCCTCTCTTGCATCTTTTCACATTTGTTAACAACCAACCATGCATGCACATCCATAAGAATTGTTATTCTTTGTGGGACCTAACTTTCCAAATTCTATTCTATTTCACATTGACATCATTCCACGACTCCTCTTTTAAAGTTTTGTATCCCCTAGCCACTGTGTACGCCCTCGATGCGGGAGCCTATTATATGCAACTATCATTTTCTTCATCAACTAGTTGCGGTCTTGATTCTACTAGTAAGTGAATGATCTCATACGATAATTGACCAATAAAATAAGACCAATTCTAATCATCATCTAATGATACCATCGCAAAAATTGTGGCATCCGAAAATGTAGGTCTTTGTTTTGTACAATAAGCAATTAAAGGTCCTACATCCTTAAACCAAGTATTCGTCTAGAATCGAACATCTCTCCCATTCCCTATCTTTCAAGCTGTATTTTCCTGTAAATTCGTCCAAACGCTCCTCATTGATCGCCAAACATAGCTACGTTACCACTCATGTCATTGCGTGGCACTCGATCAACCACCTTATATTTTGAATGCAACATATTTACCTAAAACACCTAACTATTATTAATGAATTTCATACCCAATTTTAGAAGAAACGCCTTCTTTTGGCAATAAAGTTGATGAAACTCAAGCCCTCTTTTGTCCACCGGTATACAACATTTATCCCAAGTAATCAGTGATAACTTCTGGCCTATACCCAAGGCACCCCATACAAACTTCCGAATAATCTTCTAAATTTCCAAACACAAGCATTTGGGATCAGCGCCGATTGCATAAAATAGCTTGGTATGGAAAACAAAATCAATTTCACTAGTGTTACTCGCGTAGCTAACAACATCTTAGCATTCCATCCACTTAGCCTTTTACGCACTTTCTCAATCAAAAAAGAATATGTGGCTTTGGTTACCCAGTTATGGAGGACCAAAACCTCTAAATATTGTCCCAAATCAGCAACTCGCGCCACACCAAGACTATTTGTAAGTTGAAAAGCCAATTATTCATCCATCACAGTCGAAAAAGACACTTTTGATTTCTTTTTATTCAGACAATGACTAGAACATCACCCAAACTTCTGCAAAATGTCATCAACCACTCTAGCCTATTGTACATCTGCCTCATAAAAAGTAGGAGATCATTCGCAAACAATAAATTAGAGATACTAGGTCTGTCATTCGATAAACATTTGAGACACCATTTTTCATCCTCCATAGCCTGCTGAATATGATGCCCTAACCTTTCCATACACAATACAAACAAATATAGAGATAGGGGATCACCCTGTCTCACTCCTCTCGCTGGTTTAAATTTACTCATATAATCTCTATTCCAAGATATTTGCATAGACGATTCTGTGACACAATTCATAATCAATATTTTTAGTTCTTCTGGTAGCTTTACATACAGTCGAAACCATTTTTTTTTAAAACGAGAATCGATTTTTGAAAATAGAGTCGCCACCAATCTTTTATTGAGGTGTGATCGGATCACCTTAAAACAATTTTAGGTCTACATATTTAGAGAAAAATAGGTTCGGGAGTCGGTTACGCACGAGGAAGGGTTAGCACCCTCGTAACGCCCAAAATTGGTACCGAATTGATTATTTAATGTTTTAGTGCCAAAACTTGAGAAGATTTTAAAATACGATCCCTTGAAATGAAAACCTGAATAATCAAATTGGATAATAAGACATACCCATTTCAAAGAAATAAATTGTCACACTCAGTGAGTTAGGGTGCAACAGCTCAATCTTTGAAGTTAGATTTGTCTTTTTAAATTTTATAAATTCATATGTTTTGAGAAGGATATTTGATTATTTAGGTCAATTGAGAAATCAGAATCCAGTAAGTTAGGGTTCAATTTATCGAAATTCCTAAACATCAAATATTGCCTTTACTTTAAAATTGAGATAACAAAATGTCATATCCAGTAAGTTAGGATCCAACATTTTGAAATCTTAAAAGCTTTATTTTAAAATTGTATGGTTTTAATAAAAAAACCACTTGGCTATCTAGATTCATCGAGAAGAATTGAAGCCCAGTAAGTTAGGGCACAATCCTCTCCATAACTATGAACACCAGGCTTTTTTTGAAAATTATGAAATGAAAGGATTGTAGTGCTTTAATAGAATACAATTTTTACAAATGAAACATGATTGAATAACAATACATAATGTAAAAGATAAATAGCAACCCAAACCTACACTAAGAAGTACTAAGTAAGATAGGTGAATACAAATAGAAATAATGAGTTTAATATTATACAAATACCAATATTAATAATTAATCATCAAGTAAATTGATAATCAATCTCCTAAAAAGATACCTCAAAACAATGAAAAATAATAATTTATAATCGATATATCCTTTATACAAAAATTCAAGAAAAATTACATACATGACTTCAAAATAAACTCAAAAATATTAAATAATTAGTATTTGGAACAAATTAGGAATAGATTTAAAGTAAGCAATATATATTTATTAGTTAGACATAAAATATAAAAATAATGATACATACATACTAATATATAAAAAAAGTAAGTAAAATATGTTACAAAATTCTAAAAAAGGAATTAATTATATATAAATAAAATAGATTTGAAAGACATATGCAAATATATTAAAAACACTTAAAATTAATTATCATATAAAATCAAAACATTAATACGTACTAAAAAATAATTTAATAATCTATATACTTATATGAATAATAGCATTATAACAAATATTATTATGTAAAGATGTACCATATAGGAATATATAAAAAAAATAAAAACAATATAAAATAAAATATCAAAAATTTATTCAAATTACAATACACTCCAATAAAATACATAAAATACTTAATAACGAAATAAATAATAATATATTATATTTCAAACAAAATACCTAATGGATTTAAAACATCAATGTATAATAAATTTAAATAATATTAATTAACAAATTAAAATAATGGCATATTATATTTTAAAATTACACTAATAATAAATTTTAAAACAATATCAAATTTAAATATTAAAATAATATTAGATTTTCTAGAAATAAATATGTCAAAGTAAGAATTAAATAGATTTAGAATTAAATAAAAAACTAAATTGCCACTAGAATTAAAAGAGAAAGAAAACGAGCTAATTTGATAATTGATTCAAAACTGAGGGATCAAAACGGCAATTAAACGCAAAAAATGATAATCAAAACCAAACACAGGAAACGGCACCGCATAATCGTGGATCAAATTGAAAAAAAAAATCAAATATGAGATTCAAATAAAAAAGATTGAAGAAAATCAAATCGAAACACAACAAAACAAGAGGGGGCTCGTCGCGCAAATAGACCAATCAGCAAAAGCACGCGGATCCTGCCCTCGGGTCGGGTCACTGCGCGGGTCTAAGGCCGCTAAACGGCGCCGTATCGCATCATCATTAAAACAAAACATTTCTAAAAAACGTAAGTAGTATTCATTTTGCTAAAAAAGGTGCTGCCATTTCCTCTGCTAGGGTTTTGCCCTAACTTCTGCCGCTGCTCGAGCATGCCACCGTTCAGAAACTCACGATCCCTGTCCAAACTCCGATCGCGACGAAGTGGACAGGGATGCGACGGTCGACCTAAAGGTGAATCTTCACTTCTCTATTCTCTTTTTATTATTTTTGCATAAAATGAAACGAAGAAGAAAATAAAAAAACTGAGAATCACCTTCCAAAATATTGGTATTCGATTTCGTCTTTTGTTTTTGTATTTCAATATGTGTGTAACAAAAAAAAAGATCCTTAAACAATATAGAAAATGGGGTTTTATAGCCTCGAAAATACATCAATTTTCTTCTGTTTTTCTCCTATTTTTTCTATTTGTTATTTTGTTATTTTCTTTTCTTCCTTTCTGTTTCTTTGTGTGTTGCATTGTCTTTGTTTCACTTGTAGGCACAGTGTACGGAGGTGCGTACGGAGGTGTTGGCGTGGGGCACGTAGAGAGGAAGATCGAAGGCGCTGGAGGCTGTGTTCATGGGGCACGTGAAGGCAATAACGGCTGAGATCTCAGAAACCCTAGGGTTTCTGTTTGGGGTTTTGGGCTTGGGGTATTCAGTTGAAATTTGGGCCATTGGGCTGGTGTTGGGTTTGTATTTCAGGTTAATTTGGGGCTTAATGGGTTTGTTGTATTTTGGGTTTGGGTAAATTAATTGGGTCTGTTATTGTAACAAAACTGGACATTTATTTTTTCTATTTTATTTTATTATTATTTTTTTTATGTATGTGGGCCGGGCATAAATTGGGTATTACACATACCTCAGAGCTTCCTTAAAAAAATTCTATCTAATTTGGCCTTATGCTTTCTCGAGGTCAATCTTAATAGCCATCCATTTCAATCTCCTCTTATCCGACCTACCTCATTGAGTGAATCACCTTGAGCAACCAAGATATTATTAATAATAGATCGCCCGGTCACAAAACTGACCTAGTTAGGAGCCACCAACCTAGACATAATATACTTCAATCACTTCACCACCATTTTTTGTAATAATTTTATGCCACTGAACACAGACTGATGGGTTTAAACTGAGCTAGTGTTTCGTGTCTATCCATCTTTGAAAGTAAGACTTACCTTTTTGTTGATTATCAGCTCTAACTGTCTTCCTTCAAATGTGTCAGCCACCATTTTATACCCAAATTCTCCTACTACATCCCACTAACTCTGGTAAAATTTTGCATGGATATAATCTAAACCCGATGCTTTTAAGGGTGTCATAGAATCAAGTGCTGGCTTTACTTTCAATTTTGTCAACCTCGACTTCAAAGCCTATCTATCCACCAAATGCAACTCACAAAAAAACCCGTAATCAGGTAAGCTATCAGAACTATGATCATCATTTGAGTATAAATATTGAAAAAAATAAACCGCCTTATTTTTCAAACGATCCTATTCAAAACACCATTCCCCATTACTTAGTCTCAACCCCCCAATTCTAATATGTTTTTGTCGTGCTACTGCTCGGTTATAAAAAATTTCATATTCCGGTCACCATCAACTATCCAATCACACCTCGATCTCCGTTTCTATAACAATTTCTCAAAGTCAAGAACCTGTTCCAGTTTAGTAATTAACTTCACCTCTAATTTTTGTAAATTCTTAGTTACTTCACCGTCCATTGCCCTTTGGGCTCCTTTCAAACGCCCAGTCAGTCTACGCTTTCTTCTCAGGATGTTTCCAAACATTATTTTGTCCCATACCTTGACATTTTTTAAAAACCGATCAACATTTTCACTCATTGATTCGTTATTCCTTTAAGACTCTGCTACCATATCTTTAAATGTATCATTCAACAGCCAATACTGAAAAAACCTAAATTGCTGCAGCTTCTTTTGTACGTTATCATCAATTTCAATCAACAATGCCCACGGTAGGACTTCAAATGATGTAAATATTTCACTTGAGCCGTTGGGAAAACATCATTCCATTTCAAATTGCATATGACCCTGTCAAGCCTTTCCAATGTTGCACCACGTTGCCAAGTGAATCTTGGACCAATAAACCCCATATCAGATAATCCATAGTCAAATAAAAACTTATGGAAAAAACCATAACTATGCTTCATATTTTTCTTGGACCATTTGTACTCTTCATCCAATAATACGAAATCCCAGTCGTCCACTAATGGATCATTTGTACTCTTTATTCGATAACACGACATTTCAGTCGTCCACTAACATCTAGGGTTTCTCCATATCACTAGTTAAACTATTCAACTACTCCCACAAATCTCTCTACAAGCTTTGTTTTGAGCTGTAGTACACAACTGTAAAAACGAAGGTATTAACCAACCCCATTTTCTTCAACTTCATATGTACAAATTGTATATGACTCTTTACAATTTCTACCATATATGACTCATTCCACAACAACCATATTCCCTCAACAAAACCCCTCGCCTCAATTTGATGCGAAAACTTGAAACTCATTTTCTTGATTACCAAATTCATTTTTCCCACTCACTCAATGATATGAATTCGCTTATAGGATGTAATTGAGTCGTTTGATTGCCCGGTTAAAAATTAAGTAGTTCTCATTTTGGTTTAACAAAAGGGTAAATTTAAGAAGATAGTTTAAATAGGTAGTGGATAAAATAAAGATAGTTTGATGGAAAAATATGGATAAAAGAACTTAAAACAAGAAAGAACCCTTAATAGCAATTAATGACCCGAATCTTATAAGTTTTAAGTTGAAAAATATGAATAGCTAGATAGGACCGTGACCCACTTTCTAGCAAGATAGGAACCAACGGTATAAGATTGAATGCTACACTCGAAAGAGTGATAAGTTCAAGAAAGAAACAAGGTTGACGCCACTAGCTTAGCTAGATAAGTCAAGTTGAATCTCAAAGAAAATCAAGAGTGAATAACTCATAAAGTTATATTTCATATGTCAAAAGTTGTGTCTAAAGTTTACAAAAGAAAAATATTTATAGGCTGAATTATGTCTAGCCGAATAGACCAACAATAAAGGAAAATAATTAAGCTAAGTTAATGTCCAGCTGGAAATAATGTACTTAGTGAAATGGAAGTGCTAATCAGTCTTGATTCATGGCTTGATAGATGAGCTAAATGTAGCTTGATTCGGTGAATAGAGTTTATGTTTGTAGGTGCACCGAAAGGAAGTTTGTTGATGAATGAACTTGTGGGCAGCCGAATGGTCTTGAAGTGTGAACATTCAGTTTTGTAGGTGTGAACAGCAAGAATCGAATGAACACTTGAAAATGTAGCTAACTAGCCCATAATCTTTGGCAAGAGTTCATGAATAATTCGGTTGAAGTAATGCACCAAGAAGCCCAAGGTACATGCACAGTCGAGTGCATGAATCCTTCATTAATTAGCTACAATGTATCAGCTTTATACATGTATGTTCAGCTGAAGGAATAATGCTCTCTGTACATGCATTGATGAATACATGCTACCATATTAACTAGCTTTGATGAACCTAGAAGATACATGTATGTTCAGCTAATGATCATCTCCCAACGTTCATGCATATTCATGTTCATGTGCTATATTTAATGAGCTTCATTGAATTGGCATTATGCATGAATTTGTCCAACCGTATACCTTAAAATCCTGCTAAGACAAATTAAAAGTAAATTAAACACACAATTAAATACGTAATGGACTAAGACACATTTAATATATCTAATCAAGCTGTAGTAAACTAAACATAATTAAATGAGCTAAAGTAATTAAGATGTCTAAGTCTAGCTAGCTAAGTTAGCTAGCAGATTTGAATTCAGCCTCCAATAAATTGAATATGCTTCTTAATAAGTCGTCCAGCCCCTTTATAGCTTTCTCCCAAATTCGTTCCACTAGGGTCGATATTGATTCCTTAAAAAGTTTAGCTCGAGCTCAAGTGATTGGACCAATAGGGAGCTTGATGGAATCTCGTTTGGTTTCAGCTAAGTTCGTAGGCTGGTTTGCATCATTCCCCCCTTCTTCAAGACGATTTGTCCTCAAAGCGTCGCCTACATCAAAAGGAGTTAAATCAGATACATTAAAGCTTGCACTTATATTATACTCACCTGACTAGTCCAATTTATAAGAATTTTCATTTATTCGTTCTAGGACTTGAAACGAGCCATCTCCTCTCGGAAGTAACTTAGACCACCTTTGCGCAGGAAACCTTTTTTTTCATATGTGCATCCAAACCCAGTCGTCCGGCTAAAAAATAATTCACTTTCGTCCCTTGTTGGCCTTTTACATGTATTCTCCGGTTCTCTTTTCAATATTTTTCCTTACCTTCCGATGTAATTGTTTCATATATTCAACTTTGCGCTTTCCTTCTGTGTTCACAAGTTGGTTTGAAGGTAAATGAATTAGATCAAGTGGTGTTAATGGATTAAAACCATAAACAATTTCAAAAGGAGAGTGTTTCATAGCCAAATGAATAGAACGGTTGTATGCGAACTCAATGTGAGGTAGGCATTCTTCCCATTTTTTAAATTTTTTTGAATGATGGCTCAGAGTAAAGTTGATAAAATTCAATTGACGACTTCAATTTGGCCATCTGTTTGAGGGTGGCAGGTTGTGGAAAACAGCAACTTGGTACCTAGCCATCCCCACAAGGTCCGCCAAAAGTGACTAAAAAATTTCGCATCTCGATCAGACACAATGGTTCTAGGCATGCCATGCAACCTAACCACTTCTTTGAAGAACAAATTGGCTACATTCACAGCATCATCAGTTTTGTGGCAAGTTATGAAATGAGCCATCTCGGAAAACCTATCAACTATAACAAAAATAGAATTCCTATCATTTCTACTCCTCAAAAGGCCTAATACAAAGTCCATAGAAATTTCAGTCCAAAGAGTTTCAGGAATAGGTAAATGCTTATACAAACCGTGTGGTTAAATACGAGACTTAGCCTTTTTACAAGCAATGCATCGTTCGCAGAATCATTCCACATCTCACTTCATCTTCGGCCAAAAAAAATGTTCTTGTAATGTAGCTAGAGTTTTAGTTATTCCAAAATGTCCCATCAATCTACCACTATGTACCTCATGGATCAAAACTTCTCGAGTGGATCATTGAGGAATGCATAATTTTCCTTCTCGAAATAAATAGTCTTCGTACCTATAAAACTTTTCAAAAGCTCCCTTCTCACATGATTTAAACACTTCACTAAAGTCAGTACCAATGTCATATAAATCTTTAAGAAGCGCAAATCCAAGCAGTTTAGAATCCAGGATATTAAGTTGGACGTACCTTTTCGATAATGCATCAGCTATTATATTATCTTTACCTTTTTTATGTTTGATGACATAGGGAAAGGTTTCGAGAAATTCAACCCATTTAGCATGTCGTTTGTCCAGCTTATGTTGTCCTTTTATATGCTTCAATGCCTTGTGATGGTGTAAATTACGAACTCTTTGGGCCAGAAATAATGTTGCCAAGTTTCGAGAGCCTGAATTAAAGCATAAAATTCCTTGTCATAAGTCGGATAATTTAGAGCAGTACAATTGAGTTTTTCACTAAAGTAAGCGATGGGGCGTCCATCTTGTGTTAGCACCGCTCCAATCCCTAAGCCTGAAGCATCACATTCCAACTCGAAAGTTTTGTCAAAGTTTGGTAAAGACAACAAAGGGGCATGAGTTAAACAGTCCTTAATTTGTAGGAAAGCATTTTCTTGCTCTTCACCCCAAATAAAACTAGAATTCTTACGGATTACCCCGGTCAAAGTAGTAGCCAATGAGCTAAAATTGGGTACAAACTGCCTATAGAAGCTGGCTAAACCATGGAAACTTCTAACTTGTGAGATATTCGTCGATCGGGGCCATTCTTGGATTGCTTTCACCTTCTCTTGGTCCACCTCAAGACCCTCCGAGCTGACTACAAAACCTAAGAATACAATCTTGTTAGTACAAAATGGACATTTCTTAAGGTTTGCATATAAAGTTTCTTTCCACAAAACATCCAAAATAGCTTTTAAATGCTGCACATGTTCATCCAAAGTTTTGCTATAGACTAAAATATCTGCAAAATAAACTACACAGAATCGACCAATAAATGAGAGAAGGATATGGTTCATGAGTCTCATAAAGGTACTCGAGGCATTAGTTAAGCCAAATGGCATAACTAGCCATTTGTACAACCCATCCTTAGTCTTGAATGCGGTTTTCCACTCGTCTCCCTCGCGCATTCATATTTGATGGTAGCCACTTTTAATATCGATTTTAGAAAATAATTGGGCTCCACTAAGCTCATCTAGCATGTCGTCTAAGTGCGGAATGGGGTGCCGATATTTAATAGAAATTTTATTAATATCTCGGCAACCCACGTACATTTACCATGTTCCATCTTTCTTGGGAATAAGAAGAACAGGCACGGCATAAAGACTGAGGCTTTCTCGTACATAGCCTTTCCCAAGTAGCTTGTTTACTTGCCTTTGAAGTTCCTGTGTCTCCTCGAGATTACTTCGGTAGGTAGGTCGATTCAGAATAGCAGCTCCTGGCACTAGATCGATTTGATGTTTTATCCCGCAAATTGGTGGTAGTCTACTCGGGATCTCTTCTGAAAAAACATCTTTAAAGTCCTGTAACAACATTAAAATAGAAGAAGGAAGATTCATATCAAAATCGTTAGTTCCCAACAAACTCTCTTTGTGCATAAGTACAAATAAGGGTTGTTTCATCAAAAAGGATTTTCAGATGTCCCTTTCTTTTACAAAGAAATTTTGCTTTCACTTTCACTTTTTCTCTTTTTTTTTTCTATTTTTTTTCAATTTCTTTTTCTCATTCTTTGCTTTTGCTTTTTCTTTTCTTTTTCATTCTTTTTCTCTTGTTTGTTTTCTCTTGACTTTTCAATAGAAGCTTTTATCTTAAGTTGGTCTTCGTAGACTTCTTTCGGTGCAAGTGAGGCTAATGTTACCGTTCTTCCAAAATGTTTGAAGGTATAACGATTAGTGCAGCCATCGTGTATGACTCTCCGGTCAAATTGCCAAGGTCGTCCCAGTAGTAAGTGTCCGGCATGCATAGGCACAACATCACATTAAACTTCATCTTGGTACTTCCCAATGGAAAAAGCAATAAGAACTTGTTTGGTCACCTTTAATTTGCCACCGTCATTAAGCCATTATAGCTTATAAGGATGTGGATGCTTGGTAGTAGTTAAGCCAAGCTTCTCCACCATTGTCGTGCTGGCTATATTGGTACAATTACCTCCGTCAATGATAACGCAGCAAAATTTTCCTTCTACTCGGCAATGTGTATGGAAGATATTCTCCCTTTGCTGCTCATTTTCCATGTTTTAAAGAGTAAGACTTCATTTAATGACTAATACCTCACCGTTAATAGCAACATTTGATTCAAGATTTCTTGACATGATGCTTAAATTCCCCACTTCAATCCTCACTTAAATCGCTCTCAAAGAAAGAAAAGATGACACTCTACTCGTATTTTACTCTAATGCTGGCTTTTACCTCTTGATGAATTTTCACTCGTACTTTTTTCCACTCAAATTCACTTTTCGAAGTTCTTGGAGATTTCGTTAGACCTATTTAGAAAACTCGTAGGTCAACCTGAAAAGGCTTCAAAACAAAGGATTAATGTTAGGTAATAGGTAGGCTGAAAGAAAATTTTAAGAGTGTAGCTGCAAAAATGGTTTTAAAGAATAAACAAAAAAGATCGGGAATTTGAAATACTTTGTAAACCAGCTTTTCTTTTTTGTTGAATCGCACAAAATCCAAACTCCCACTTTTGTATGCACATTATTTTTTTTATATTTGAAACTTTTTTTAATCAAATTCCTTTTTTTTACTTCTCTTCAATCTAAAGAGTACGAAAATGATAAAAATATTTCTTAATTTTAAAAGCTCTGATACCAAATAATACAAACTCGCTTACAGGATGTAATTGAGTCATTTGATTGCCCGGTCAAAAATTAAGTATTTCTCATTTTAGTTTAACAAAGGGGTAAATTTAATAAGATAGTTTAAATAGGTAGAGGATAAAATAAAGATAGTTTGATGGAAAAAGGTGGATAAAAGAACTTAAAACAAGAAATAACCCTTAATAGCAATTAATGACCCGCATCTTATAAGTTTTAAGGTGAAAATTATGAATAGCTAGATAGGACCGTGACCCACTATCTAGCAAGATAGGAACCAACGGTACAAGATTGAACGCCACACTTGGAAGAGTGATAAGTTCAAGAAAGAAACAAGGTTGACGCCACTAGCTTAGCTAGATAAGTCAAGTTGAATCTCAAAGAAAATCAAGAGTGAATAACTCATAAAGTTATATTTCATATGTCAAAAGTTGTGTCTAAAGTTTACAAAAGAAAACTATTTATAGGCTGAATTATGTCCAGCCGAATAGGCAAACAATAAAGGAAAATAATTAAGCTAAGTTAATGTCCAGCTGAAAACAATGTACTTGGTGAAATGGAAGTGATGATCGGTCTTGATTCATGACTTGATAGATGAGCTGAATGTAGCTTGATTAGGTGAATAGAGTTTATGTTTGTAGGTGCACCGAATGGAAGCTTGCTGATGAATGAACTTGTGGGCAGCCAAATGGTCTTAAAGTGTGAACATTCAATTTTGTAGGTGTGAACAGCAAGAATCGAATAAACACTTGAAAATGTAGCTAACTAGCTCATAATCTTTGGCAAGAGTTCATGAATAATTCGGTTGAAGTAATGCACCAAGCAGCCCAAGGTACATGCACAATTGGGTGCATGAATCCTTCATTAATTAGCTACAATGTATCAGCTTTATACATGTATGTTCCGCTAAAGGAATAGTGCTCTCCGTACATGCATTGACGAATACATGCTTCCACATTAACTAGCTTTGATGAACCTAGAAGATACATGTATGTTCAGCTAATGATCATCTCCCAACGTTCATGCATATTCAGGCTCATGTGCCACATTGAATGAGTTTCATTCAATCGGCATTGTGCATGAATTTGTCTAGCCGTATACCTTAAAATCCTGCTAAGATAAATTAAAAGCAAATTAAACATACAACTAAATACGTAATGGACTAAGACACATTTAATAGATCTAATCAAGCTGTAGTAAACTAAACATAATTAAATGAGATAAAGTAATTAAGATGTCTAAGTCTAGCTAGCTAAGTTAGCTAGCAAATTCGAATTCAGCTTTTAATAAATTGAAGGTGCTTCTTGATGAGTCGTCCAGCCCCTTTGTAGTTTCCCCTAAATTCATTCCACTAGGGTCGATATTCATTCCTTAAAAATTTTAGCTCGAGCTCTAGTGATTGGACCAATAGGGAGCTCAATGGAATCTCATTTGGTGTCAGCTAAGTCCACAAGCTGGTTCACATCACTTGGGTTCCCAACAACGCCATAAAATCAAGCCTATCATCCCTCATATATACCTTCAAACAATGATAAAACTTAGGGTGTGCGCAACTTTGGCAATTTTAAAAAAATATAGAATTATTTGTATAGAAAAAAATAGACACACTCACCATCAATTTTGCAACAAACTACCTTCAGGCTCTATGCCTTCTACAATTTCCACCCCAACAATACCATTATAAGTAATTTTGTCATCGACCACCATATCTATTGGCGCCATCATCACATTCACAATCGTATCCACTGCAACCAAACCAAAAGCCCGACCATCAATCCCTAACTTTTGTAAATTCGACGGAATGGACGTTGACAACGCAGCCACCCGGAGTTTCCTCTTGCGATTATCGTTTGTGCCCATCGTCCCTATAGCAGCCCTCTCATGATTGGGATTTTTTATTACAACAACCAAGTGATTATCCCCATTTAGCACCTTACTCATATTTTATTTTGAAAATTGCATTTGACTAGCTAAACCCCTACCCGATACCTTTTCTTGCCTCCTACCCACGTCCCTTATTACCACACTATTAGAAGACCCTATGTTTTGCCCAATCTCGCTAGCCAAATCTTATTTCCATTAATTAGCCCACCAGATTTAAAAAACTTTGCCCCATTAACCAACACTTTTTCCCTTCTGAAGAAACACTTTCTTACCTAGGCCAACGGGTTTCAAACCATCTATCAGCCCAAATCCATTACTATTTTCCCCTCCATCAACTAACTCAACACCCCCTTCAACTGACCTATCCAATTGTTCGGCTGACTCATCCTCTTCATAAATAGAGTTTGAGATTACCTTAAATCTTGATCCTGTCCCAACCGATTGTTTCCCTTTAATTTCAGCAACATTCTTCCTCAAATTCCTCTTAAAATTACAGGATACAACCATCCAATCTTCGTATGATTTCGTTTCACTTTCCTATCTAGTTCCGCCATCAATGGATGCTTCACTGCCGATGTCGCCATATACCCACTGTCTTCCTCTCCCATATCCTCTGATTCTTTTTCCTTACGAACTTTCGGGCACATATCCTTCATATGACCAAAACAACCACATTCGTAACAGGCGTTAGGTAAATTTTCATGCTCAACCCTTCGAATCTTACCCTTCACTCTCAGTTTCGAAATCAAAGGCCAACATAGGTCAACACTAATCTCCATTCTTGTAAACCTTCCTTGGTATCCATTTTCCGTGTTATCATCAACCCTAACCACCTACCCGATTATACTCCCCATTGCCTTCAAGAGACACCTCTTATATCACACCCCTAAAAAACATAGCAGACGTATCCACACGACCACCTGAAACAGGTATCTCTCCTGAGTATTAAAGTAAAGAGTTTAAGGTTGTACGATCAAATGTTTCCCATAGATCACCCACGACCCTTCTGTTAGCGCCTTCCAATAATCAACTTTGGCTAGGAATTTAACTATATAATAATCGTTATCCAAGTCCATTAGTTGGAACTTCCGACTTGGTTTCTAAATTGCATAAAGTTTGCTACATAGATTATTGAAACCAATTTTCCCCCAACATTTTGATAATCACAGATTTGGAAATACTCTTTCAGACCATCAAGCATAGACGTAATTATATCACCCTCATTCAGATCAAAATCATCACTCTCATAATCCTCTGTCTCTTCTTCATTCAGCCTGCTACCCCGTAAGTACAACTTTGAAAGATAACAAACCATCTCTCCCCATAGCCTTTGGTTCTCCCACGTCCGGTAGGTCATCCTCAAGCTAACGAACCTTCTTAAGTGCTCATCTACTGCCTACTTCCATTCATTTGATAATATAAGGTTTTGATTCTTCATTATAATTTAATGAATGATTTGAATTTATTATAGTGAGTTGAAGTTACATGCTAAAACAATTAAAAAAACTAAGTAATTTTTTTTTCTTTTTTTTCTTAATTCAATTGTTTATGAATACCAACTAAAATTTATTTAATTATTATTTTTAACCTTTTGGAATTCAATACATTCATTAAATATGTGAAAAGAAACAAAAACCATTCAGTAAATCTCTCTAATGACATGATTAGCATATACTTTATGGTACTATTAAAATGATAGAACAAAAGAGAATTGGATGATTTAAACATATAGTTGGAACTAATCAAAGAGTTTTTTAATAAAAAAACCCAATGAATTATAATTATCTTAAGCTAATTTTTTGACTTTGAAGAAACCACTAATAGAATGTTGCCAAAGCAGAGATGATTTATTCAACCTTGTTATGATTGATCAAGATTTTTGATAAAAGTGGGATCTTATATCACCAAGAAATAATAAAGGCAAAATTTCATAGAGAAAATATCTCCTCCTTTGCCTTTACAATTTAACCACAAACTGTTTCTAAACCTATTCATAATTCTGCCCAGCTGTAAGCACAGCTAAGATATACCCCAAAATGTATTCATAAAGAAAAGCAAAAAGAAAAAGCCCATTTAAAGATTCTCTAGATTACTTCCTGTAAATTAAAATTTTATTATTATTAAATTATTAATACCAATTTCATAAAATCCCAACTCCTAAAAAGTTCATGTATTTTTAACCTACAGTGTTGTCTTTTCGGATGGTTGGTTTTCTATGAATCGAGTCCGAGTCATTGGTAAATCAATTAGGTATGATATATTTTATTCAAATTATGAGTAATTTAACAACAAATTATGATTCGAATACATTTTTAATGTGGAAGCAATTTTTAGTAAAAGAACAACTCCAAGTAAAATTTGACCCAGCAAAGGTTAATGTTCGGTGAATGGGGAATGCATAACTTCATGTATTTATTAGTAAATCTGAGATATCCGTTAAATAATGAAAAAGCTGGTGGCCATTCCCTCAAGATTCAGATTGTTTTTTTATGAAAGCACCACCTTTTCCATAAGTCACCAAATAGTAAATTCCTTTGTGTTCGTTTGAATCTTTGGCAGCTGTGAACCATGATATTTGAGTTTGAAAGCAGGAGAAAAGGAGTAGTGCCCAAAAAAGAATACATATGTATTCCATTTCTGAATCAAAATGATTTGCATATTAATGTGTGTATTTAACATTAAGATGACCTAAATTTTACAATCTGGAATTTTGTCCTACTTTTTCTTTGTTGTTGTTGTTGGAACTTGAATTGGGAAATTTAAATACTACAATAAAAACGAGAGTACAAGAAAAATAGTGATGGCAAAACCGAATTGGATAAGGGAAAACGGTCGGATTTCGGTGGAGTCTCCGGTGGCCAAATTTGCTAGCCATTGACTTGCCAGTGCAGATGCCTGCATGGGATCCGAATCCGGGTCCGACCCTGTTGCCTTTGCAGCAGCAGGATCCTTTGAAGATTTCAAACTGCATCAAAATTAATACTACATTAAATATGTATGGAACTACCAATCTTTTTCCAAGTGTCAAAACTTATATGACATCATGAATTTAATGAACCAAATTTGGAAAATTACCTTGGAACATTGGGACAGAAAGTAATTGCATAATCAGCCCCACTGCAAGTGAAAGTGCTAGTGGCATCATCGAAGGCATAGCTATAGGATTTGGGGCAAGCCGACTTGAACACTTGCGAATACATGGATGGTTTACAAGCGGTTGGACTATTGTAGGCTCCGCTACAGCAGTACTCTGGTTTGCCGAAGGCATCGCAGGCACTCTTGCATGCGGCACCGCCATCAATTTTCAGTTCAGACGGGCACTTTTTGTTCAAATCCGTCAAGCAACCGGTGGTGGCACACTCTCCTGACCCTCCACTTCCTTCCACAATCATGGGCAAATTGTAACCATCAACCAGGCTCACGTCATAGAAGTCTTGAGATCCTGAACCGAGTGTAAACTCGGCTAAGGTGGCCGGTGGGATGGATCCAGCTCCGTTGCATTCCATTTCGCCAGAGCCACAGTCGCCTGTAGCGCATGAGCCGTGGCCAGAGTCATCGAAATTGCATCCTGTTCTGCCCCAGAAGCGACCTGCCCAACCTGTAGGAGCTTGGAAAGAACGAGAGCTGCCTTTTGTGAGTTCAAAACCTGTACTTTCAAGTTTTGGACTTCCTGGATTAGCTAGAATTCCAGGCCATACTGTGTAATCGCATTTGTTGATGAATGTAAAGGTGGCTGCCGTAACACCTGCAGGTAAAAAAACAGAGGAAAACAGAGCATCAGTTTGGTTTGCCCATAAAAAGAAAATAAATCAAAGTTTACAAAAATGTGAACCAAGACCCATTTCTTAAAAATATATATATTCTCATTGCCTTCAAGAAACACAAGGAGAATGATGCTGAAGAAGGTGATAATAGAATGCTGATGACCGGAGAACAGAGCCATGGGGAATATATTCTCTGTTCTTATAGTTGAATGGTTGTTTCTATTCTGAAGTTTCTGTCTTCACTTATTTATCTAAAACGGAACTTTGTGAATGGAAATCAAAAAGGGAATTTTGATTAAGCAAAGCTAATGTCTATAAGAAGAAAAATAATGGAGAAGATGGTTGAGACTACCACCCATAAAACTCTCTAGTAATTCTATATTTGTTTGAGCCTTCCCTCATGAAAGAACAGAGTGGATGGAAGAAGGCTGAGTTGAGTGGTGGTGGGGGGGATCTAATTATCTGCACTTCTTCCTTATTTATAGGGAGCCAAAGATAGTGATGGACACTGCCAAAAAAACCGCCTCGTTGTTATTTGTTTGCTTCTTTGGCCCCTCTTACCTACTAATTAGGCCTTCCTTCTTTTTAAAAAAATATAAAATTTTATTAATGGGAGTACAATTCTGGTTGCATAACAAAGTTTTTCATAAAGGTAATAATCAAATTCTTTATAAATACTACTTTTTTTCTTTTGTCTATGCAAAAATTAGAACCCCCACTGCCCACTTTGTGAGGCTTCCATGTCCACTCTCAGTCATTCACCCACCACTCCTCTATTATTCATGTATCAAAGTTCTTGCTTTTACAATAACATTATATTTATGGAATCATTCAGGAAAATCTGAGAGTTAATCTTATAAACTAATATGTCAAAAACATGTTCAAGACGATCCTATGGAGATGTGATCCCTCAATGAGCTGAAAAAGAATCTTTTAAAGCAATTTTTGTATATATATTTGAGACTGTTGGAGCTTAAATTCAGATTTATAAAACAAATTTATAATGTTCTAATGATTCTTGACCCTTTTTTCCCCTGCTGTCAGTTATACTCTTCTTTCATCATCATCTGATCAATTATTGGAAACCTCTCCAAGCACGCTGCACACCACGACCAACCAGGTTTTCTTTTCTTTGCCTTGGGAAGACAGCCGATGTTATTATTTTCTTCGAGATCCTTTTTAAGGTTTTGTCATCCAAAAGTTTATCTTCAAGTGACAATACTTTGAGAAACAAACTCTTAAAAGATTTACGGGTGCCTTACTACTTTAAGAGGACGATACCAACTTATGGACCAACACCGTAAAACGCGATCCGTCGGTGAGTCATGACAGAATTGCTTTGGAAAGAGGAGGCGAATCACATGGTGATTAGGTGGTTGCTATGACCATATAACAAAGTTGTTTATTCTAGCAATCAATTTTCTCTCATGGGTCCCTTTGAATAGTAACCCTAATCAGAGGAAAAATATACATTCAGCATGAATATATGATAGCTTCTTTCCGAAGCATGTCAGGTTCCAAAATTTTTCTTCTTGGCATTAAGTGCACTTGTCTCACAGGTCTCGTGCATGAAACTGAAACATCTTTATAGTCAAGGGGAAAAAAAGAAAAAGTGCAGTGTCAGAGTCTAACAATTGGACATGGACAAATCTCTGACTGGCAATACCGACCTACAACTGTCCTAAGGTTATTGCAAGGTCGTGGTGGTGAATCACATGCATGTTTCACACTTCTTGCTGCAACTTCCATCCAAGTTCGTTTTTTGTTTAATTTTAACAGAGCTTTATGGGATGCTTAACTTTTACCAGTAGGGCTGCTTTTGTCCACCTTTTCAAGTGACCTAAAAACTGTTTCAGATAAACTATAAAGCCCCCCTTTCGTGCCCCATAGTTACCTGATTGTGCAGAGTTCTTCGAATTGTGGGTGGACAGTGGATGTCTCCAGAAACCCTTT